>NC_088855.1:35079196-35379196 GCF_963853765.1 Magallana gigas | reverse complement strand
CTCTCTCTCTCTCTCTCTCTCATGCTTTTAATGTCTGCAAAGCGTCAAAGAGCGACCATATGTTGTAAGCGGCTATAAACAAAAATATGTCTCTCTAGTAGAAAAAAAATAACAGTTGCTGCTTTGAATTTTGCAAGAAGCGTTATAAATTCAATCCCCATTTCTTCAATGCGCATGAAAGTAGTTCTTAGAAATTCATGCGCATTGTATGTGTCAAAAATGCATAGTCTTGTTTTTAAAACACTTTATTGATAAGAAAACTAAAAATGATTGACAATTCTCTCGAAAATAAAAAAAAATAAAACAGAATGCCAACACGCTTGACAAAACTTGGCTCTCTGTGTAACTGTTTAGTATAGCGGAAGCTTTTACTTTGACGCTGTTTGGTTTTTTGTTTACTTTGCTATTTATAGTAACATTGGCGATTTGCCTGCCTAGAGCCAGGACTCTGCTTTCAGCAGAGCCCGGCTAATAAAATCACTTTATGTCGGGTATAAGGCATATCATTGAAAATTAATGCATATACATTGTATGTACGTACTAGAAATAAATTATTTTAAGTTTTTACGCCTTTTGACTGAAGGTTTTGTTTTATAGCATATTAGGATCTGATAAATCCTCAATGAAGGAAGTTAAACTGATAAGAAAACAACCAACCAGGCGACGAGTGCATATTAAAACAAATCAATGCATTTATCCATAACCATTAGATAAAGAATCATTGCACTAAAAAACTCTGGTCCCAGCTGATTCAAACTTAACAAGTAACATTATGTCTTAGTTTAATTTCTTTAAATATCACAGCAAGACTTCCGGCAGAATAATCTTAACTGTGATGTCAAATATCAGATTGCTGATTAGCAAGTAACGAAAAAGGACCAATGCAGTGTTGCCTGCCTGCAGGATTGTCTTTTCATACGTTTCAAATATAAATAGACATTATCTGCAGTTGATATTGGTACATTGCACTGATTGCACATATCGCTGAAATTTGAAAAACTTTTAAACTTCTAAGTATTGCAAAACTTATTTAAAATAAATTTTCTACATCGTAGAAAAAAAGCTTTTAAGTTACAAGAGCAAAAGACCTTTGTAAGATTTTTTTGATTGTCTGTTATTTTTGTCTGTTGCCCGTCTGTAAGGTTTTATATCTTCAATCAATTCCCTTGAAAATGAGCAAGGGTAAATTTTAACAACATTTGACTTAAAGGTAATTTCATTTGATATCAAAAAGATATGTGTGCAAATATTGAGCACTAGGAGGCTTTATTTGTGAAAGGAACTTAGACATGACTTGAGATCAAATCGATTGATTGTTTTTCATTCTAATGTATAGAAAGACTTATTTAGGTATTTTGAATGATTGACCAACATTTATGTTTGAATGTTAGAGGTCATATTACAATCGACATACAAAGGCTACAATTACTTGTTTTGAAAACAAAGCTCACACTGTTTGTTTTCAAATTAAGTTTTGTGAAGAAACAATCATATCTTTTAAAAATATGTTAAAACAAGATAAACAAACTGCGTTAATGATAATATTATCAGCGAAACAAAGCAATATTTAATCGAAACTTATACTAATTACATACGTAAACAATTATAGCAAAAACTTAGTTTACAATAAAAAGAACTCTGAATTCGGTATCTCATTTGTATTTTGATATTTAATCAACATATTTTATTAAGTATTAAGAATAGCAATGTTAACCATTATAGACATTGAAAAATGAAAAGGAAAATAATGTTTGAAAGTTTAAAATCGTGTCTAAATACATGTGAATGTAACTGAAAATCATAAGCCCCATGAAATTTTAAAAAAGGTCTCACGACCCCCGCAAACACAAAAGAAACGTTATTATTGAAAAATGTTGGCATTAATCATAATATGCAAAAAAGCCCTATCAATCTAAACATATATTATAGTTTCAATATTCGCTGTATTTATTTATCAGACGCTGAGCAGACTGACTTGTGTTCTTATTCTCATTTTCCTTACATAAAAATTCCTCAGTTACTCTACATTAACAAAAATTAAGTTTTGATCTTTTAGGCATTCTGTGACTCAGTTATCTTTTTCTCTCGCTCATCATTTAAATCATTATATAACACGCAATACGAAATACTGAAAAATAGTTTAACACATTTCTAAACAGCATGTCTTACTAACGTCATATAATTCAAATGAGGAAAGATAAGTTCAATATAATTAATTTGGACTTGAATTCGTTCAATGATTTCACAAGTAATTTTCAATATTTTAATACTGATTCCAAACAGTTCATTTTTTAAAACTGATACAAGGAATTGCAACATACCGCTTTTACCGAATCTGGCTTCAATATTTCGAAGACCTAAGCATGTTTATTTCATTTCTATATTAAAAAGAATTAAAAAGAGACAAGGTGACGCTCAAACTCATGATTTACCGAATATCGAAAATTTTCCCGATTTCTTCACATTAATACATATCTTAATATTCATATCTGCAAAAGCCAGAGGCGACATTTTTAAATTAAATAACAAACATTATCAGATAATAACTCAAAATCATATTTTAAGTATTGTATATGATATTGTCGTTTTCCTTATAAAATGTAAATCATCTCACCTTGACAGCAGTCACCTTTGTGATAGATATCACAAGCACACAAGAGAGAAGTTTTTAGCGTTCCGCCATTTTCACATATACGGCAGGTTTGCGAAACTTCTAGCTTATAATAAGAGCTTTTATTGCAGTACTGTAAACAATGCTCTTCAGTATGAGGAATGACGTTCATTTGACAACACATATGACGTACTCTTTTTTGTGATTGTAGTCCACAATTACCCAAACAATTTGACCAAGATTGCCATTCAAAAACATGGCACTCAGGTTCCGCATCACAGTCTTCTATTGAAAGTGTGCTTTGGCAAATAAAGCATTGTAGCAAAAATGCTGTCAGAAGAAGCATCATTTTCAAGTGTGTAAGAATTTACCTTTCTCGTGTTCAATGTGAAAAGGTATGAATTGCAGTCGATTGAAACTACATTGATTTTAGTGCAATTACGTAACTGGAAATCTTTAAAATGAATAGATTTAAACAAATGATTGCAATGTAATATTTCTTATAATAGGTTTGCATAAGTACACGCACGCTCTTTCTATCTGTCTAATGGCATGGCAATTTCTGATATCTAAATAACGATATTATGCAACATGAAAAGTCATGTGAATTATTTACTGTACCTCAACCAAGCAGGATAATTTATTTTTACCTTATTACACAAAATGACATATCGTGCAGAACTTCTAGCTTCATATGCTTTATGATATATACATCAAGTTAAAATTATAAAATAATTTAAGGTAAAGCCACCTAAATTGTACAGTTAAACAATCCCATAGTGTACCTATGTGTATAAATGACAAAACAATATATTTGCGATGGCCTTTTTATGAATTAATACAAAATAATTGCACGTGGGTTAGTTCAGGATTTATTCTGAACTTACTTTGTTTATAACTTCGTCTACCATTAGTTTATCAAAACTTACATAAAAAATATAAATTTAATAATGTAGATATGAAAATACTTAAATAAGCAGCATTTATCTTACTGGATATCTTATCATAGTATAAACCATGATATTTGACATACTCTGTTGTTTGATAGCAATATTTCTCAGGGTTAGTAAGAGAAAACAATTTGATCTGTAATTGAAGCGACCATGCCAAATGAAAAGAAGAGTGTATAACAGGTTGCGCAAAAAGAGATATTTCATCTCCTTTTGATATTTTTGAAAATATATTAATCGGTGTATACATGTATATATAAATATTGAGACTTAGCAATATATGTAGTAACAATAACAAGTTTTTAAACACTGACATGTTTAACTGATTGCATCAATTATTGGTTTAATCTATATATTCAGCTCGCTTTATTGTTCAAATAGTCCTACTATATTGATATGGAAGTCAAATGATTTCTTATAAACATTTTGTATAAATTTATCATTCTCACCTTGACAACATTTGCCTTTTTGATGGATGTCACATGCACACAGAAGAGAAGATTTTAGCGTTCCGCCATTTTCACATACACGACAGGGTTGCGAAACTTCTAGCTTAAAATCTGAGCTCATATTACAGTGTTGTAAACAATGTTCTGCAGTGTGAGGAATGACGTTCATTTGACAACACATATGACGTACTCTTTTCTGTGATTGTAGTCCACAATTACCAAAACAATTTGACCAAGATTGCCATTCAAAAACATGACACTCAGGTTCCACATCACAGTCCTCTATTGATTGTGTTCTTAGGGTTAAGTAGCACAAAAGTAAAACTACTGTCAGAAAGCCCATGTTTCCCTAAAAATTATTCACAAGTTTCTAGAGTAAAAAGCTAATGCTTTCAAATATCAATGAGATAAATTTATTGATTGACACAAAAAAAAAACCTGAACAATATTGCAGTTTTTCAAGATATATGTATACGATTCGTATTGCTCGGGTCAATCAAATATTTGTTCACTCCTTCTTTCACCTGTGAAATCGACGCTTATTTGATGGTCGGTCACTGATGGTGGTTTTACAATACGAAATAATTAACATTAACCGATTAAACACTTGCACGTTTCTTTTTTGAAATAATATCAAATCAAATTCATTTTTCAGCGATTAAGATGGGACAAAAGATGCAAATCGATAGTATCTAGCTAATTTTGGACATACCTTGTTTTTAAGAGTTTATCGGAAGTTTAGTGCAAATCAAAACAAGGTTTCCTCTCCTTTTCGAAAAAAAAATTGATGTAACAATGACCATGGGAAATGTGTAAAGAAGGCATACTCATCAATTCTTTTATGCATCGTGAGTTGAAATACTAGTAGAAATCAATTAAGCATGTAAGTTAGTTATCCTTTAAAAGAAGAGACCAGGCATAAATATGCACTTGATTCATGTACCACTGTTGTAAACTAACAGTCATCATCATTATAATTCCTTATTAGTACCCTACCGGTTTCACCGGAGGGGACAATAGCTTCCTCTGCGTCCGTCAGTCCGTCTGTCTGTCCGTCGGTCCGTCCGTCCGTCCGTTCGTCTGTCTGTCCCACTTCAGTTTTCCAAGCTTTTTTTTCTTTATGCGTTTGAGGAATAACATGAAATTTGCTGAACAGCTTCAAAATGTCAAACTACAGATCAAGTTTACATTTTTTTAGCGTCTGGTTGACATATTTTCGAGAAAATCAAGTTTTTATATTCCAATTTTTTAATGTTCGGGTTCGGTATCGGGTTCGGTGTGTAACGAATTAACGAGGAAAGTATGTAGTCAGTAATAATATTGTGCATTACTTGGACCATTCATTTTAATGTTTCTAACAAAACAAATAAGTTCTCTAAAATAGTTTCAAGCATTGTGTTGTTAATCTAATCGAAAGGGTTTTTGTATAATTACAATCGGGTTCGTTATCGGGTTGGTCTGTTGATTCCGGGTACACAAGACGGTAAGAATAATATTCTGCATAACATTGCATTGTTTCCACAATTTTCAACAAACCGGTAGGGGACGTGTATTGCTTATGCAATACTCTCAGAATGCTTGTTGAAAATAGGTTTTGCATATTAAAATGATGCCGTACAAAAATAGATAAGGTTAGATTGATCGTTCAAAATAAGCGTTTCATAAATATGTCTTTTGAGCACCTTATTTAAGTTTGACCTATTAAAATGTACACGTAGGGAGAAATAAAAATCTTACATTGATTCAATTTCTAAGACACGGGAAACAATGATTGTCATTGTATAAAAAGTTGAAACGTAAAAAACAATCTTTTCCTACTCGTGACGAATAAACGTTTTGTTATCTCTTTTACAATAATATATACAGTAATCGTGGTATTTCGAATCACCTTGCATTTCATGTTTATGGAAGTTTGAAGTTTCGCTTTGTTATGTACAAAACAAAAAGTGAAACTAGGATATAATCAACATCAATGTTATAAATGTACTCTCGCTGACCACAGTAAAGGAATTTGCTCAGTGAAAATGCTGTTGGATATTTTTAATTTATGTTGTAACTTTAATATTTGGAGAGAATTGTCAAAGCAAATAATCTAAATTCCAGTATAACAAGGACATAACAATGATTTGTAAGCTCTTTGTAAGCTCAAAATATTTGACTGACTATAAGAAATGCCTTACTGAATCATAGTATATACATGTACATGCAGTAAAAATAAATTTTGATCAAACCGTGACTTTGCCCCTTTTAAGCTCTCCCAGAAAGCACAAAAGTCTACAATTTCGTACTAAGACGAAAATTAGTCAAGAATATTTATATATCAAAACAATTCTAAATCATTTTTTTCTCTGATTATTTACAGCCAACTGCGCTGGCATTATTGTCTTTTTTCCTAAGGTAAGCTTAAAAGGAACGATAAATTGTACATGAAGAGAGATTTTCTGGCAAAGACACTTTTAATGAACACTGTCTATAAAAACACACCCATTTGAAAACAAAATAACAATTAAATAAAACAACTCAGTACTGTTTAAAGCTGGTTCTTAAATACCGTGTTCGTAATCTATACATGTTACATATATATGTGTAGTTGTCTTTGCACAAGAACATAAATAAAGCGGAATTTACATTTTTCAAGAATATTAAAAGCACGTTCAAGAAATGGAAATTCACGGATTAGGAGGACCCACGAAATTCACCGACATTAATCAATCCTCAACGATCAAATCATCAGTAATTTTATAATTTTATGTATTATTGTAAACAGTTTAAAAAGTAGTACTTGGCCACTTCTGGTTTTTTTTTTTGTGTGTATCCCGTTTGACAGTTTTTACCTTTCAAATTCCCCAGGAAAATGAAGATTAAAATCAGGAAAATATAATTCCTTAAAGACATTTGGGAAATTCGTTAAGACATTTTTAAAACTTCGATTGGAATTTAATTTTATATAGGATAGTAGTTGCTCCTGCAGGAATTGATATGAACATGAAATAAAGTTTTTCAATAGAATATAAGAATAATTCTTCGATTAAATTTAATGATGATACATGTATGTCACATTATGTCAAACTTTTTAGATTTTTTTTTTACTTCAGGAAATAATTCTATTAAAGTCAATTTATTTTTAGTTTAGTATTTTTCGTACTCACAGTGTTATTTGCATACGAGGAAAGTTTATATACATTTAAACATACATGTAATAATATAGAAGAATAAGAAATACCTTTTACGTTTCTATAGTCATTTTGGTCTATAGTTGATAAAAAATTAACTTTTATTTCATATTAAGGATATTAAGGATCTCTTTGCAAGAGATTATCTTAAAAAAGTATTAAGGTTAAAAAAATATTTATGAAACGCGTATCATATATGTCGATGTACACTCTTAAAATGAATATTGTTTAGCATTTCTTTCCAATATCTTAATAAGAATGAAATAAGTAATAGCAAATTGAGCAGGTGTTTAATCAATATTTTAATGAAGCCAACAAAGAAATTTATTCACAAGCGATTGCAATGAAGATCAATAAAATATAACTGAAAATCGTAATAATTAAGAACGCGTTACTAGTGATTAGCAGTATGTAAATATCGTCACAGAAATCACAATGTAAATGTCAAACAAAAGTTATCAAATACATAGTACAGAGATATCAAATCAAAACACTAGTATTACATATTGCATGTATTAAAGAGGGCAGAATATTAAAGCATTTGAGAATTTAAATTAGCTTTTATAAATTAACAATTAGCACACAGCAAACTCAACAAACAAGCAGGTAATTACATCATAATATACTACAAGTCTCTTTTCATGGTATTAAAGATCAAGTCAAACAAACCTTTCAGGATTGAAAGAAAAAGATCCGAAAAATCTTTAAAAACACCTTTGTTAATTTCGATGCAAAGAATTTTATTTTATCTTTATTCTAATATAAGAAAAACTATGCCGAAAAAATGTCATTCAATAAAAGGCAAAAGTGTTTAACACGTCAACATTTAAAAAAATAATCAGAACAGTACAGTCCGGTTTTTCATTCTTATATCTCATCAAAAATCTAGCCCATTCCGTTTCTTATTCGATGGCGGCTTTGGGGTGTCAAGTGGATATATAGAATCCCTTTTATATCTTCTGAAGTCATTTTCATCCCGATCTTCATCATCGTCGTCATCGTCATCTCTGATGATACCAAATGCTCGACAGCATTTCATGCAGATACAACCCATAGCCATTACACCAGTGAGTGACGCCAGGCTCAACAGGGCATATTCTAAATAAGGAAACCAAGTCGGCAAAAGAAGTTCCTGGGACTCGTCTACCGCTAATGCTGAAAAAAAAGATCGTGTTAAAAAATTACCTTTCACTCAATCAGTATCAAAATATGCATTGTTTCTTTTATGTATTATAATTATTAACGCACATGGAAGTGTAAATTTTTCCACAATTTTTGGTATGCATATATATGTTTCTTACGCTTAGAGATAATTACCTGTGTCACACCTGATACCTGTGTGGGAACTATCACAGGTACACACAAACCCTGTGGGAGAATCAGTGCATGATCCATGCTGACATGGAGTGGAGGCACAAGTAATCACTGTAAAGGCAACAATGAAAAGATTTTAAAGGTACCATTCCATTAAGTTTTATCTATATATATAACTGAAATACAAATACGAGTTTTGTAACCATCAACCAATACGTCAATGTAAATAAGTTGATTGCTGTACGATTTCATTTCTATGTGATAACCATATTTCAATTGAGATTAAAACAGCTCTAAGAAAATGCTGAGGAGATCAAAACAAATATACTGAATTATGTTTGTAAAAAGGGTATAATACCCATTACTTGATTGAATTTGTCATATCGTAAAAGTAAACCATACTAACTTATTTATTACTAACCTGTCTACTTACTATATGAGCTTTGAGCTATTAGAAGTAGATGCCGAAACTTAGGCATGCATTAACTACCTTAAATAATTCAATTAACATGCAGATGGATTAGATGGTGATTAATTTGTTAATTTGGTGTCGGTCCTGTTTTAATGTAAAATATGAACGAACATATAAATGGATTGTCATATAATATCATATATCAACTATCTAACAGTTTCAATTGATTTTATTCTCAAGCTCTGGAAAAGTTTAAGTAGAAACAAACAAATTTTGTAATATGCATTAATTACTACATCTGAGGATTAAACGAATAAATAAAGCAAAATTAGAATAAACAAACTGTTTGATTTCAACATTTTGAACGTAACTTACCTGTATCACACAATGTACCGGTATAAGTGACGTCACATTTGCATTTAAAGCCAGATGTCGAATCACTGCATGTTCCATGAATGCATGGATTGGAAGTACATGTTTTCCCTAATTTATACATAAAGTTTTGTGTTTTGAATATGTCTCGATCAAATGCTTATATTTTAAGGAGATATACATTGTAAGTAAAACGTATCAAGTAATAGATTATGAAGTATTATTATCCGTACATGTATCACATATGGTTCCCGTGTAGAGTGTACCACATACACAATGAAATCCTGATGATGTGTCGGTGCAAGTTCCTTGGACACAAGGGTTTGAGGAACACGTTATTACTGTAAAAAAACGAATAAACACAAACAGAAATACAATAAATGTTTGTGGAATAGAATTGATGTATAGTGAATATGATAAGGCAAGAATTGGTTTTTTAAGAAGGCAACGCTCTTTTAGTGTCCTGAGTAGTTCATTCTGTTGGTCCGTTTGTCCGTCAAACATTACTTTTGTAACACATTTTATCTTTTTTTGCTCAAATTGTTCAACATTTCAAACTTTCGAACACGGAGGGGATTCTGGCTTAGTGTGTAACCTAGAAACAAAGCAAATCTCTTTGAAATTCAGTTTTTGACAAATATATTACCCCTCGTGGTCCAATTTTTCTGTATCTATTCAATTATGCGAGATTTCTTACTTTGAAATAAAGGAAAATGATTTAAACAAGGTGCTTATGTGATTTAAATAAGGAACTTTCCTTTTTGTTTATTTTTTTTGTTTTGTTCCTAGAATGTAGTGATCATGACTTTTTACACACAATATTCCAAACATTTCCCGCTAGAAGGGGAGCATTGCTAAAAAGGGCTGTCCCTCTTACAGCAAGATTAACAGCTCTATAGGAACCGATCTCAACGATTACACTGGAAGATGTAAAGGATATGAACGCCAAAGTACAATTAGCCAAAATATTAGAGTAAAACTTTTAATCAAAATGTTATTTGACTTACACGTGTCACAAAATACACCTGTATAAACAACGTCACAGTTGCATTTAAATCCAGAGGCTGTATCAGTGCATGTTCCATGAATGCAAGGATTGGAAGAGCATGTTTTGCCTACAAAGGCGAAAAAAAAAATAATAAAATAAGACTCGTTAAATAACACCATATATCTAAATACTTATAAATGCTAGTGACTGACCCCTTGATTACAAAGATGATAATTGCATTCCAGTAACCAAACTATATAAATAATTATTATTTAAAACTAAGTTTTCCTCGAACTAACAAGGACACTTCAAATTAACCCGCCCGGATATCTATATCTGTCTTTTTTATGCGCAATAACTTACCCGAGTTAAAAGAATTGCGAAGATGATCAGTTGATTTATATTTTTAAGAGATAAAGAACTTTCTTGTACACTTGTGGAGTACAAAATTATCACAAATTTTATAATGCATACTTTTATCGCATTTTCTTCCTGTGTAGAGTGTATCACATGAGCATTGAAATCCTGTCGCTGTATCGGTACATGTTCCATGGACACAGGGGTTTGAGTGACATTTAACCACTGGAAAAATCCAAATAAGATTTTTAGCCGGGCTCTGCTGAAAGCAGAGTCCTGGCTATAGGCAGGCAAATCACCAATGTTACTATAAATAGCACAAATAAACATAAAACCAAACAGCGTCAAGGTAAAGCTTCCGCTATACCAAATAGTTACACAGAGAGCCACGTTTTGTCAAAAGTGTTGGCATTTTGTTTCTTTTTTTTAAATTTCGAATGAATTGTCTATCTTGTTTAGTTTTCTTATTAATAACGTGTTTTTAAAACATTACTATGCATTTTGGACACAAAAAGTGTGCATGAATTTCCATGAACTACTTTGCTGCGCGATTAAGAAACGGGGATTGAATATATAATGCTTGTTGCAAAATTCAAGGCAGCAACTGTTGAACTTTTTAACTTCTACTAGACAGACATATTTTTTGTTTATAAACGGTTACAAAATTTGGTCGCTATCTGATGCTTTGCCGACATTAAAAGCATGAGAGAGAGAGAGAGAGAGAGAGAGAGAGAGAGAGAGAGAGAGAGAGAGAGAGAGAGAGAGAGAGAGAGATTTTCAGTCTTTACTACACAATATGCATAAAGACACACCAAAAGAGCCCGGCTTTCAGTACTTCAGTACTTTGATATTTAAATCAAGGGAAGGCAGAACTGCTTTTATACACTGTATAATTCAACCAATTGTCATCTTAGCTTTAATTCTTGGCTTTCGTAGCATTTTACATGATACACATGTAGGGCTTAACTGCTTTTATTGGCAAATCCATATAAATCATATTTTATTTTACATTTTCACATTTTCAGATCACACAGAAATATTATATGTTAAAACATTTTAAAATTGTGCCGTCGTGATATAATATAGCTTTAAATAAATCTTAAAAAAAAACCAAAGCAGCGTCATTTTTAAAACAAATTTTGGTTGATAATTTAGGCGGTTCTTCATTGGTTTGAGAATATCTTCATAGCATACCATAAGTTTAAACTATGTGAAAACTAAATTAACGCCTGATAATTTGACAGTTTGATTTATTATACATTGTTTGCACTTAAATGTGACCGATTTAAAAATACAGTTTGTTTCATTAACAAGCCAATACGATTCGTTCCGGTATAAACCAACACGATACAAAACATGCATAATTCATTATTCATGTAATAAATATTAACATTAAAATGACAGAAAAAAAGTTAAGCGTACGTACGTTGATCACATTTAGCACCTGTGTGCCTTTCATCACATGAACAACTAAATCCGGATGCAGTATCTGTACAGGTTCCATGCAGGCAAGGGTTAGACGAACATAGTATTACTGAAAACAAGCAATTCGAATTCACTACCTTAAGTTTCATTCTTAAAATATTTTTTAACATATCATATGACGTCTTAGATCAGTGTTGCCTTTCTCAATTTTTTTGGAACTAATAGAAATATTGGGAGCATATGCACGACATGAAACTAAGATAAAAGGTTAACTTGAATTGACTACTCTCACTATTATTTGAAAGAACATGTATACATACGACTGTCACATTTGCTCCCTGTATACTTTTCCTCACAGTGACAGCTGTATCCCGACGAGGTATCAGAACAGGTACCATGGATACATGGGTTAGCTGTGCATTTTACGGCTAAAATGATATTGTTTAGATTTTAAGTGTTTTATTTTAAATATTTTAAGATTCTATATCCTTTTTTAAAAATAAAAAAACTTATCTTTTTCATAAAAATTCATTGTGATTAATCATTTGTTTAAAAAGAATTTACGAATTAACTTTTATTCATTCAAGTTCAATTTTTTTTTACGTTAGATAAGACTTACAACGAATAATCTGAGTAATAAAAACAAATGAGATCTTATGACTGTCACAAATAAGGCGGCATAATTTTTTGCTGCATTTTAAGTTGAAATTTGTACAAGACTTGCAGCAATCAACTGTAAATAATCTTACGAGTGTTACAGGTCACTCCAGAAAATTTCGGGTCGCAGTTACAAGTAAATCCTGTAATCGTGTCCTGACAAGAACCATGTACACACGGACTGTTCACACATTTGATAACTAAATTGAACAAAAAAAGAATACATATACATGTATTAGTACATGTTATAAAACATTAAATACATAGTAGTTTATAGACTGGTTAATAAAATGCATCATTACATATTATTTGTTCCGTATTATAAAAGAGCTTTTTACTGTGAAGGACAACTGAGATTTAAAACAGTTATAGTCATTTACTCATTTGAAAATCTATGCCGTTGAATTTTTTTAAATATAGTACAGTTAATGAATGGCTGTGTTACTAAATAGATACAAAGCATGAAGTATTTCGTAACAATTTAAAAAGAAATATTCCTGTTCAAATTTCCTCTATCATTTTTTAGAATTCCTATCCATTTTTGATTCAACAAAACCAAAAAAATAAATGCTACTTCTAAAAGATATAAGATATTCTATTTCTGCTGGCATTGATATAATTTCGAGATATGGTGGATTTTATCGTTTTCTTAGCATAATTCATTTTTTTTTTTGCTTTGCGTTTCATATGATAATTTTTATTAATAAGTGAGATAATTCCAAGAGGAAAAAAATGCAAAAATATATCGACTGACAAACAAAATCTTGATTTGTAATAAAATAGTACTGCCTAAAATGTTTAAGTGGCAAACAAGGGCTGAAAAATTTAATCTGAATTTCCTCTGTTTTGCTGTAAGTCTATTTATCTATGCAGTATCGAAAATATCGAATATTACGTCAATAATAATTGATTCCATAAATACTTTTAGTATTTAAGACAAATTTTACTCATGACAATGAACTTAATAACAATCCAATTTGATAACTCAAACCCTGAGTAAAGAGCATCCTTAAAGCCGTCTGCCTCTCTGTACGTTTTGCTCCGTAAATGAAAATTAAAATCATTGCCTCTATTTGTCTGAGCAAAATCATTACGCTCTTGAATCTGTTTCTGTGTAAGAATATCCTCTGATATTGCCTAAAAGACTCTAACCCAGCTTTTAATCGTTCTGTTTCCAAATTTCCAGCTGCTCGGCGACTATTCCGCCAAGCTTCCATTGTGTTTTTTAATTGTACAAGTACATTCTATTTACTGTTACACTATATTAAAAAATGTTGTCTTGTCAAAGTAGAGTCATATTTGTATGACATCTATGATAATCAAATACTTTCAACATTGTTGGCATTTTTAGTACGTTATGTTAATCGAAGCGGCTTTCTAAGTTATCACAAAGTAAGTACAATGTAGTCGTCATAATTTGCAATAAATGTAAATATTAGAAATCTATATCTGAATGTATATCGGTATAGTAATATTGGTTGGTCATGTAAAAAACCCTTTCGGCTTGATGGGGTATGATCACATGACCAACTTGTATTTATATCCCGATATATACATGTTTTAACAAATGATGCTTTATTTCTTAAATATTTTCGCAAATCTGGAGTAGTTATAAAACAAAATCTTGAAACATATTAAAGAAATTAACACGACATATTTTGATGACCCCTTTACGAACAAGTTATTTCTTCTCACATTGCGAAAGGATTGGAAAGGTGACTTTGACTGGAAGGGACTACATACTTTTATCGCACTTGATCCCCGTGTAGCGTATATCACATAAGCATTGGAATCCTGACGGTGTGTCGGAACATGCTCCGTGGACACAGGGAGAAGATGTACACATTACCACTGGAAAATACACGTTGATTATATTTAGGACATGGTTTCATTAAAAAAAAATTCAATGCTGAGTCTATACAATCGAACAAATTATTTAAACTGATTTTTCTGAAAATAAAAACAAAGTTTTATATTTTGCACAGATTTTCTCAAAATGGAACTGAAATAGAAAAGAAGACAATATCTATAGAGTGAAATTTGTAGATATATTGCACATAAAATGCATTAAATATGTTACTTTAGTGACAATTTTTAAAAGGAATTAATAGAGTGCTTTTGAACTTTGAAAATATCATTAGAAGATAGTCTATGGATTACATTTATCTTATTTAAAAAATATAAAAATATATTACAAAATATAACGTATTATATTACATTATGATGAAGCCAAAATTTTAGTGTCAGTCGTCAAGTTATAAGCAAGATACAGAGCTTTCAATTCTTTGTTATATAAACAATGCTCAGGTAATAGTTTTTTTTACATCTTGTATGTTGAAAAACAAATTCCAAGTTTAAACCTAATTTGAATGTAAAAAGCTAAGAACTGTTTGTTCATGTTCAAATCGAATAAGCAAATGGAAAAAATATGGCTTGAAAAATAACATGGGATTGTGAGTTCAGTATTCAGCATAAAACTCGCCGACTGACACTAGATATAAATAGAAACATTATACAAGACCAAAATCGTGACCGTGCCCCTTACCCTATAAGTAGTCTAATATTAGTATCAATTTTATAAACTAAGTATATTTTTGAGGCCACCAAGTATACGTACGTTGATCACATTTAGCACCAGTATGCTTCACATTACAAGCACAACTGAATCCAGACGGGGTGTCTGTGCAGGTTCCGTGTAAGCAAGGTTGAGACGAGCACGGTATCGCTAAAATCAAATGATATACAACTTCGAACACCTATATTTTATATATCATATGTATAATCAAAATTACTTTAGATATATATTTGCATGCATTGTTCACAGACTTCTATGTCTCAAGAACTTGAGATGTTGAGAAAAACATACAAATCAGAATATGGGCTTCAAAAACACAGGGTCGGTATTTTTCATTTATTTATTTACTAGCCACTTAGTCTTCTTAACGTATATCGTTATAGCAAAGTATTGTTGCAAGTCAATTTCTTGTTTGTGCTCTCTATAGAGCAAATGAGGTAACTGTAAAGTTTAAATTCAAGTTTTTGAACCTACGTTTAAAGGTAATTGGTTGAAACTAATATCAGCGCCAAATTATCACCAAAAGTTTAAATCAAACGCATTATCGTTACTATTATTAAATCATTTTGCATAATTTTCATTAACCATGATCTCTTCAGAAAAACATTCCGCAATAAAATATTGCTCATCATGAAATTCATCTGTTTATGATTTTTTAGTTAAATTACGATCGCATGTAATAAAGCCCCCAGATGTTGGATTTTTTTTGTTCAATCTAATAAGATCATGAAGCTAATGCATGTTGGACATTTCGATATACTAATATTGAAGAAAATGCTTTGAAAAACATGTATACATACGACTGTCACATTTGGTCCCTGTGTACTTTTCTTCACAGTGACAGTTGTATCCCAGTGGGGTATCGGAACAGGTTCCATGGATACACGGATTAGATGTGCATTTGATGGCTTAAATAAAATAAATTTTATGCCGATCGTTAATGTTTTTATAAATTTATTTTAATTACTTTCAAAAATCAATTATTTAAATATATTTTTTAAGCAACACTTACCACATATTAACACAACACGACAATAAAATCGTCGATTGTTTTTAATTATTGCCTTATTGATATATTTAAGATCTTACGCGTGGCACAAGTAAATCCGGAAAATTTTGGGTCGCAGTTACAGTTAAATCCTGTACTCGTGTCCTGACAAGTACCATGAACGCATGGGGTGTCCACACATTTAATAACTATATTAAAAACAGGGTAATAAACCACAGTTAAGTGAGATTGTTAGTATACAAAATGACAAATTAAGATGAAATATTAATATAAATTATATAATAAACACAAAAAAATTGATCATTTGAAGAGTCAGCTTGCTTCTTCGGGAATCTGAACTAAATGTGATTGTAGATTAATATGTCTATGTGTATTTATTCGTTTTGTATTTTTCTATTTTTTGTTTTGTTTGATAGAATCTGAAATTTATATCAGTCAAAGTTTTACTTCGCAAGTGAATTGAGTTCTTCCTATCTGTAATTTCATTGGTTCATAATATTAACCAATTATATTGAAGCTATGTGTTTACATAAGTTACCTATAATTATAATTAAGGTAGAGCAGTATACCGTTTCCAGAAAATACTATCCAGTCGATATCCGTAACATATACTGGTGTTTAAATTTCATATTAACTTATGTTTTACTTATCAGTGGAAATGTTTAGTCTCTGATTTTATTTTAATTGCATGGTTAATACTCAAGTGTATTTTTATAATTAAAGTTAAAATACTTGGAATGTGTCTGTAAAGTTCAAAGCTTAGATTTCTTTACACTACGCACTGTAATTGATTTTTTGTGAAACGTATAATGTATTTAGGGTAACTTATAGCTAATGTAGTTTCTTTCATTTTGCCAGTTTTCTCATATAATGTATTATCTTGTAGGTCGATGCCTTTATATTCATTATTTAAAAAAATCCCCATATGCACGGCACTCCATCTTCAACATTTTCCTTGACTGCTCGGTTACATAAAGACATATATATATATATTATAACGCACTTTCCTAGATGATGAATACGGCATGCCTACAACTCGTCCATCTTAAAAAGCGAAACAACTTGCTGGCTAGATCTATCGATAAATGTACTTTAACACGTCGCTCAATAAAAAGTCTTAAGGTGCCTCACTACACCTTGAAATAGTTTCTCAAATCAGATGAAAATTACTTGATAATGATAAAAAAAACATGATGGATAAGAAGTATATATATATGTCTAATAGGCGACAAAATGTGCATTTTTAGATAAAAAATGATATTTTAAAAAAATTTATTTAGTAAACATAAACAAAAGCCCCAGGTGGATTAGAACTCGTGACCTGCGGTTCACACGCCCGATATGGGGCGAGTTCGATCATTAACTAGAGTTAAACCACGGTAGTAAGGAAAACTTATGGTGCGCATGTTTGTGTTCGAACGCACATTGGTCGATGTCTGGTTAAAAAAATGAGAAAGATGTTAATTGCTACTCAAATGTTTACTGTTCATGAAAAAGGACGGACAATACCTTGTTAACACATTAAATCATATGTGTGCACGCACAAATTTATCACATTGCATGTTGTGCTGATTAAAAAAAGCAATTTTTGGAGGTTTCGCTTTCCGCCGCCATCTTTAAACTACCTGACCAGAGACAGACCAGAGACTCTCCGTTGGTTGGACCACGGTTTCATTTTAGTCGGACTAAAGTGAGTTCGATCTCACTTTAGTCGAACTACGGCGACCGTGCTTTGTGATCGAACTCGCTCAGTTAACCACTGAGCTATGACGATATACATCTGAAACGATTGATACAAACAGTTAAACAAAACATTTAAATCGCCATCTTGTCTTAAAAAAGTATAAGTCTCGGTGTAGTGATGTACCTTAAGATAGACAGGTAAAATACGGTTGAACGTCAACTTGAGAAAATCGTAGCATAAGCAATACTACGATATCGCCTTGTTGCTGTGCTTTGAATTTGTATTTCGTTTTATGGATTTTTGAGATTGTTGACGATTTGTTATGGTCATTTTTTCACGCAACTTAAATATTAATCTTTTAATATAGCAATATTTTGATAGGTACATTATATCATTATTGATCTTTAATTGATATGTAAATCTTTATTTAAAGTGAACTTTAAGAGACCAGAGAGAACTGTTGGTACAGAACAAAAGAAAAATGAATGAGCTTCAGCGTTTACTTTCAGATTTTCAGAAGTTGTTAAAATATTTGGTCTTCTTTTTATATGCCGAACATGCGGTTATTGTTTAATAGTCATAACATTTAACACATTTATTGTTTTAAGGTGCTAAAATTGCGATTTGGCAATTTTCATTACCACATTGTAAGTATTCTTATAAGTTTATAACTCTTACCTATGTGTGAAGTTTAAATTATTTATTGTCATTTATTATCTATTATTAATGTCATATTATTCTCTGTAAAGGGTATTAGTGTTTAATGAGCTAAATGCAGACATGTATAAAATTGTCATTGTTTTTATAACGTTAGAGAGGTGTAATGTCAAGGAGAACTACTGGTAATAATGAATTTCAGTCATCACCGACGATTTGTAAGTTATCTATTACCTACATGTAGTCGTAACAAGATTAACTGCCAACCAACCACTCTCACTGATCAACAAATATTGGCACGATATCTTTTTGTTTCAAGTTGAATAAAAGGATGAAAGATCATTTCTTTTTTACATTTAAATTGATCTAAGTTAAACAGTCTGTTGTAGTGTTTTGAACAAATGGCTAGTTTTTAAGAAAAAAAAGGGTTTTACGGTTTATATTAAAATACCTTTTTCACATAAATTTCCTGTATGGGTAGGAGGGCACTTGCACTGAAACGGATTTCCTGTATTGGTACACGATCCTCCATTTTGACACGGGGAGTCACTGCATGTTATAGCTTTAAAATTAAAACAAACTTTTGGTCAAACATTATTCATGTCTACTGTCAAAAGATTGAATATTCATTTATGGTTTTGAGTGGGATTACAACAGATAGTATTGTTCAGCGTACCCTTTTCACAAAACTCTCCCGAGAACTTGTTCGAGCAGTGACATTGGAATCCATTTGGTCCGTCCTGACAAGTACCACCGTTCTGACAGGTGATTCCTTCGCTGCATGTCTTACCTAGTTTGGAGATTTAGACAATTATGGCTCTTAAAATTAAGTGTCGTCATTGTTTTATTTTTTTTTAATTCGCGTACTAGTATGTTGGTGATGCCATTAAACATAGCACATTGTATTAAACATAACACATTGTATTAGTATTTGATTAAAAAGCCAGGTAATTATGCCAGTGCCAAAGTGTTAGCTTTTCATTAATCTTACGTACAAATTTCTAAATATTAAACATATTTGTCATAATAAATCTTTTTTCTAACTGTGCATTTCAACAGTTTTTTCAAATCCTTTAAATATTAAAATCTAATAGAAAAATGAAAATTCACGATGGACAAATTGTTTCCCTACATAATATTTTGAGTATCTATTTTGATTTTCTGTAATATTTAAAGGAATCTATAACATTCGGGATAATAGTATTTTTTCCAGAACCAAATTCTTTTGGCAATTTTTCAATGGGAAATTTCTATTCCGACCGAAATTTTAAAATCCCAAAGGATTTTTAACAATTTTTGTCAAATCATTTCAGAATATAATTTTCTAAAGAAATTAATATGTTTCGGTAATATTTTTATTTATCCTATAGATATTATCGTTTTAAGGCTCTCTAATTTTAAAGGTAAAGGAGAATATTTCAATTTCAGGTGAGTTACAATAAGAATGAATGTGGATATATAATCTATATGAATAGTAGTCGTTCATATGTCTATTTGTTCTTGAATAACACCTTGACAAGTGTTTCAGTGCTTTAGACAACAGGCATTGCCAATGGAAATTGTCTTCACACTTCTCTAGCCAAAAAGAATTACAATTTATAAAACATTTTTTCCAAAAGAATTAAACATGTACTTACGCGTGTCACAGTCTATGCCTTTGTATCCAGGGTCACACGAGCAGATGAAGGAGGAGGAGTGGTCAGAGCACGTTCCATGTTTACATGGGTTGTCACTGCATTTCACCTCATCTAAAACAAAACAATGTGCCAATCATTTATTGAAAATTTGTATGCAACACATTTCATCCTTTTAGAATCCGTTTGGTTAAACATTGCATGATTTTGTGGTTCTCTGAAATGCTGTTCAAGTTTATTAATATCTATATCCATACAGAAATAATCGAGTAACAAAATCTAAAATTAGCAACCTAAAAATGGTTTATTTAAATGGACTATATTAAAACAATATGAGCTGCAAATTTCATGTTGAATTTTTTTACGAAAATGTTATTTTCTTTTAAAACGACAAAAATATTACAGGTTTTAATTTTCTGTTAGCTTTATTTTTGTGGGGAAAGGCTGTTAAGAAGCGTTAATTGAAGCAAAATTGAATTATTGTCATCCTGTACAAAAATTAGTTTGCTATATATTTCTTAGAAGAAAAATCTTTATTCTGACAAAAATCAACGATTTTATCAAATCTTATTTATCATAAAAGTAAAAGTTACATGCAGACTTTTCATTCTTACAGGTTTTTGAACTAAAATAACATTCTAAAATTCTACAGCTCATATTGCTTTAAGCATGACAGTCATTAAAACTTAATAAATATACTCAACATCATTATAAATTTGTTGATTTTTAAAAAATCACATGGAACAAATGTTTATTTGAACGTTCTTAATGGCTATCTAAAGTTAAGTGTACGTTTGCATAAAAAATAATTTATACTCAAACGTTAACTCTTTGATTAATAGTGTTAACGAATGATGTTTCCAACTAACTTTGTTTACATTTTGTGATGTGTCGTAAATTGGAACAAATAATTTGGGATCTACAGGGAAACACGGTAATGGCATCGATATTTGGATCCTCCTTGATCAAGATAATGACCCTTGTCCAGAGATCACACGATTAATATTTCTCCCCATGATTTAAATGATCACAGGTCTTAACACTTTCCTCAGAAAAAAAGTTTGCGCTAAAGAGCAACCAGCAAGAAACTATGGTATGCGTTTCTTTTAGGCTCCTTGGGCGGTTAGCGTGCTGCTGTTTTTGGCTTATTTTAAACATATTTTAATTTAACATGAAAATGGTGAACGATCAAAGTGTGTTGATATTGCAATAATGTTGAAAAATATCCCAATATATTTTAATCACTTTTATTCTCTACATTTTATCATGCACACTATGTTAAAACATATCGACAATCTTGGTTGACGTAAATTATCAATCGACCATTAAATGACATTTTTTTCATCAATTAATATTTGTTTCAATTTCAAATTTCAAATTTGAACCTTCTTTTGATTTTTAATTTTTGGATGTTGTTCATTTTTTAAACGTGTTGTCGATTTTTTGTTGATCATTGGAAGAGAGACAGACAAACAGAGAGAGAGAGAGAGAGAGAGAGAGAGAGAGAGAGAGAGAGAGAGAGAGAGAGAGAGAGAGAAAGAGAGAGATAAAATATAACAAAGATTTTGAAATTAGCTGCACTGTATTAACCAATAAACAAAACTGACTTGACATAAAAGATAAAACGAAGTTATGTATTTAAATGTAAAATAAACGTAAAGATGTAAACGATTTTATTACGTATATAGGTCATAGAAAGAATATGCTAATTAATCGTTTTTCATAACAAACTGCAAGTTGCATGCTTTGCGAGATAATAACACATACTTATAATACATGTATATCCACGTGAAAAAGAACAAATTACACTGTACTTAATAATATCGTACCTGTATATGCTGATATCTGTAACTTTCATAGTGTATTGTTTCTTTTTCGAAAGTACTTTAAAGAATAACTTTTTATTTAATTTCAAATTCTGCTCTCAAAAAGAAAACGATTTCACATTACACTCTAAATGATAGAAATAAATTTGGCTCACAATCGATATTTCCAAATGAAATTGTCAAGTCATCTCCTGTCAACCTCCCAAAAACGATATTGACTGTTGAAGGAAATAAATTATATTACGTAATAACTCAAAAGCATAACTTTTGATAAGGAATGATCAAAAAGTAAATAAAGCCCACAAGACAAATCTATAAGATATGATGAATTGCAACAAATCAATATTGTCAAAAGTCAAAAATCAAAAGTTCTCATAAAATCTTTCAATGGAACAGTTACATAATTTAAGAAACAAAACAATTGAACGAAAGTGGAAATCCTGATTCACTTTACTTTGAAAATTCAATAATGTTTGGCAGGAATTTTTATAATTTTATTTTTTATTATATATCAAGTATGTTACTCCGCATTATTTATTTCAGATACGTTTTAAAAGAATAAAGGGAGGGGAAAACAAGATACATGTTGGAATGTAAGTACTAAAAATTTAGTCGTCAACACAAATGTAAAGCTTATTGAGATAATGTACTGCTCGATTTAAGAGACAGAAGCTCTAAGTGTATGCCCAAAATATTTGTATCAAATGTGCAACATTAGGTATTTTTGATATGCATTTTCTTTATTGCAAAAACTATGCAAAACAAATACCGGTTTCTAATCTTTGTTCTAAACGTTTATGTTAGATTTTTCTTCTATCCATTTAAAGAAACTGAATGTAAAAGGCTGTTTTAAGGTTATTTTATACTATATTAAGAAGGTTCTTATTGTAATGAAAATGAAATTAAAACATGTAAAATATAATGATGTTATGTGACATGAAGTATGATTTTTTTTCAGTGGGATACGAATTAAAACTGTCCATCCTATGATTTCGTTGATCCTTTTAAATGCGCAAATGTATGTGTATCAAGGGGCTTTAACAATTTTATTTTTCTGTATATTTGGTTTGTTTTGTTTCACTTAAATAAGTGTAGTTCTAAAAGATAGCAAGAGCATATTTGTTCATACCAATAACGACAGTAATTTGTCGGGGAGATAGAAACTTAAAATAACGTGCAAACTGTCTTTCAATGTTCATATATCATCGTTTACGTGGAGGACTTAGACTAAATCTGAATATTTACAAAAGACTTTCAACTTTATTGGTGAGATCGGCTTTTTCGTTTAATTTAAAGGATGTTCCATAGAGACTGGGGTATGTCGACCAGGTGGTTTAATAGGTGCTTATCTGTAGACTACCGAACATATCAAAATGTATGTAATAACACTTGAGAATCATTACTTTAAGTATAGGTTGATCAGGTAGTCGTAGCTCACGTTTTTACAATGTTAGCAAACTCATTAAAATGCAAAACATTACAGGTTTAATTAATAAGAACAGTGGATACACAAAAAAATTTGATTATCTGGAATGTATAAAACTCTTAAATTTTATTAAAATTTTCAACTAAAGGAATATCAGCATTCCATAATAATGTTAGAAATAAAAGAATCGGTATTTTGAGATACGCAAAGTGAAAAGAAGTGTCATTGGGCATGCCTTATTGAAGAAATATTTGTAAAATTGCTTTCATATGTACTACATAGAATACTATTTTACCCCAATCAAATTGAATGTCATGTATTTGTTAAAAAAGATGTACTAACTTTATTGTAGTCCAAGTTTCGGCTTCAGCCACATTTTGACTATTGAATTAATGATTATAAATAGCTTTGTGCTCATATTAATTTATTCACTAAAGCAAAAAGTCATGTTTCTCTTCTCTAAAACATCCCCTCTATCGCTTCAATTTTCAATACACAATGCAAACGACATTAAAAGTACCCGAATGATGTTGATATTTTACGAAGAGTCCCGTGAATGGATAAAAGATTTTTCCAATATAAATTATGGTACAAAATGCATATTTTCATAAAAATTATTCGAGAAATAAATAGGAAACGTATAAAAGAAAAGATTTTAAAATGCTTGACACAAATTAATTGAGACGTATAAGAAAAGCTTAACTTTTGAAAACCTTCGGTAGAAAAGAACGCATTCTTATTTGAAATGAAACACCATACAACTACCAATATGAAAAAAAACTGAGAAATTGTTCCTACCTTGACAACAATCGCCTTTGTAGCGTAAACTGCATTTACATGGAGATGATACGGATATAAGCGTACCATTATGTTCACAAACACGACATGTTTTGTTTTGAAATCTTTCGAAGTTGGATAACAAATTGCAATGCTTTAAACAATTGTCAATATTGTGTGGCTTCAGATTAGCATCACAACAGAATACGCGTTCTCGGTGTTGTTTTTGGTGTCCACAAACGCCATTACAACTTCCCCAGGATCTCCATGTAAAAATATGACAGTCGTCAGATCCATCCAATTTGCATTGTTCTGCTGTTACAAGCAGACAATTTGTAATAGAAATCAAAAGTATTGATAGTACTCGATTCATATTCGTTTTCTTTCAAGCAATAATTGCAATAAAACACATCGTATTTAAAGTAGTGATCTCACGATAGCAAAGACCGAACAAAAACAAAAGAAAAGCTGTCGGATAACAATCACTTAAAGCGGATCGCCTTGTGATTTCCGACGTTGATGGTCAATAATATACGGTGGGAACATTTAATTGATTATTGTTGTATTCGTATGAACATTATCTTATCATGTCTGTACCAGATATCAAGGGGAGGGCATTCCATCAAGTAAATATAATAGCTTTTATAAGTTATATTCGTTTTGGAGCTCTTTTGAGAACAATTTCAAACTTAAAAAATGAATTAAAAAACAAACATCATATCTATTCCATATCACAACATAATCATTATAGATTGAATTGTTCATTCATAATAAATTAAATTAATTGGACAAAGTATTTAAGTTAAAGAATATCATTATGGGTTAGGGTCTATTAGAAATCGTGTAAATTATTGTATATAGAATCCGGTTTCTTAAACATCCTCTCTCTCTCTCTCTCTCTCTCTCTCTATATATATATATATATATCAGCTTCCTTTGATAACAATACGCTTTAACGTCATATATTTTAATTAAATCTTCCAAATATCATTCTTGCTACAAATAAACAAATGATGCATTTTGTCTATGAAATTTGAAAACATTATTTAGCCATTATAACTTTTTTAATGTTTATTTTATCATTTTTGGTACATTAAACATTGAACAATTGATTATTTGAAAGTTAACTCTATTAGCCTTGAAAAATAAACTGACGTGCTATTTTCTAATAATTATAGTATTTCTAAGAAAAAAAAATCAATGTATAAGGAAACGGCATGCGTAATACCATTTTATATTGTCATACCTCGGTTTAAAATATTTCATTATTTTGAGTTTTAATGACAGATTAACTATTTTTTTAAGTCCTAGTGTATGGCAAGCATTATCTGAACTTTTCTGCAACATTTTTAAACTTTAAAAAAGGTCAAAACAATACTGAAAGCGGAACTAGAATGGATCTTATAAATAAAATTTAATTGTTGCTTTTAGTTATTTATTCAAATATTTCGGGAAATTTGCATGTTTTTCATTATGAAAGTGTAAAATACATGCATCACTATTATGAAATACTTTTTCACTACATGTACATGTGCCTATCACTAACATTGCTCTTTTATCGCACTCTTGGGGGAGGATTTAATCTCAGGTTTGATGATAAACATAAACACTCCTTTGCCAAAGAAAATGTAAATCAAATGAAACCATTTTATTTACAGAGGTATAGGAGGTTAAAAAGTAATTGTACACTCAAAAAAAAAGTTGATAGATGGTAGTTGGGTTGCTTTATCAACTCCACATTATACTTTTTGTTACAATTTACGCCAACTTGGTTGGTTCAATTGCCATTTTCTACAATATCATTATATCACAGTTACTGAACATTGTCGTTTGTTTAAGATCTTAGCTACACTAATACAATAGTTTTCTATACCCTCCGCTTTCGGCGAAACGGCGTGAATCGAAAACTTTTGACTAGCAAAGACAATAACTATTACATTTCTTAGGTGTCTTGAACATATTTGTCATTGTGGCATTCATGTTATTTATATTTAATCAATTTATAAAGCAATCATCATTTTTCTTTGTAGAGTGTAACCTAACAATGAAGCTATCTTAATGTGCGTAAGGTGCTCTGCAACTACTTGTAAATGCATTACACGTAGCAAAATGACATGGTATCTTCCAGTATAATAAGACTTCCTAATTAAGATTGCATTAATTATAAAGAAACCCACGGGATCATAATCGACTTTGCACATTAATGAAATGGTATGTTATAATTACTTTTTACAAGATTTTTCTTTCCACTTAAACGCTAGTCAGGGAAGCTAGTTTAGTTCCTTTTTTTAGATGTTTATTTACAACAGTACATGTTTCATTACTTACAATTACACTCATGCACTGATATTAAATACTGTTTTTTAAATACTATTTGAGACGGTGCTATTTCAAAAACAGTTATTTTAAAAAAGTAATCTTTTAGATAAAAGTCAATATTAAAAAAAAGAAGTTGTTTGAAAAAAACTTCCAAATTGTTTCCTACCTTGACAACAGTCCCCTTTGTATTTCGGTGTACATTTACATGTAAATGCAAGGGGAGATGATGTTCCACCATGCTCACAAACAATACACGTTTGGTTTTGATGCGATTCAAAATCTTTGGAAAAATTGCAATGTTCTAAACAGTTTTCAAGATTGTATGGATGAACATCTTTACTACAACAGAACACACGTTCTCTGCTCCGTTTTTTATTCCCACACACACCGTTACAACTACCCCATGATCTCCATGAGAAGATCTGACAGTCCCCAAAATGGCCAGATCCATCTGTTCTACAGTTTTCCTTAACTTGATAAACTGCAACCAACATCCCACAGGACATTAAAAGAACTAGCGATATTCTAACCGTCATTGTCATGATTTTTTAATTCAATTCCGAAAGAACCACAGATAAAACACTTATTCCTTTAAAGGGACTTATATGGGATTCATTACTCCTGTTAGTAAAGGATTTAAAAAGTCGATGACCCTGTCAAACAAATAAAGTATATTATAGATTTTACATCATAAAATGGACAATGAATTAAGTTTCCCTTTAAAGTACCCAGAAGAGGACAATCCATTAAACAAAAACATGGAACTATCCTTGTTTACATAAGATTTTCTATCACTGAAACTTTAAAATCTTTATCAATCGTTCAAAAAGTATTTGTCTTTTCTATCATTCACGCAAGGAAATATGTTACGAAAAACCAACCAAAAACAATAAATAGCAAATAATTAAAAAAAATACTATTGCAAAGCTTATTGCAAAGAAAGGAGGGGACTTCTGTTAACTCAAATAGCTCAGTTAGAAGGAAATCTGATTTATAAACCAAAGACTTTTTAAAAAGAAAATTAAAAAATTTGTATCATTCGAGCGAAATAATGGAAATCCGAAACACCAATATTACAAATTTAAAAAAAACAAAAACCAAAAAGACAAACTTAAAAGTTTTGATATTTTCAATAATAGGTTATTTCATATTATCTGAATATATTCAAACAGTTAACTATATAACAAATGTCTACGTCACCTTGGTTACATTTGTGTAATCAATACAAGAAGAAATTATTAATAAAATAAAATGCGTAAGCAGCAAATATACAATTTATACCTTTTTACGTCTTATCTCATTCGCACACAATTGCATTAATTTATCCCCTTTAAAGTGAGTTTAGGAGTTTGCAATTCTTAGTTTAGCATATTGAAAAAGTCGATAGAAGCATGCACGGATCCAAACCATTTTACAGAGGGGGGGGGGGGGTGAGCGACGGTTATTTGAGTTTGCCTGGGCATATTTTTTTGGTAATTTTGCAATGTAATTCAAAGACATTTGAATTTTGCAGGGGGAAGGGGGGCGGACCCTTCTGACCCCCCTCTAGATCCGCGCATTGGAAGGTTTACGTTTATATCATTTTTGACATATTTTCTTAAATAGAGTTGAATTTTTGAAGTTGATTTTAATCAACTCTCCTGTGCAGTTACCTTGGCAAACCGCAAGTGAAATAGGGTTTGGACCTAAGCACAAATCATAACCACAGACAAGACTTAGTACTTAATAATTATCGAAAAATTCGACGTACATGTAATGTAATCAGAGGATTGTTTTTCACTGCAAATTGCTAATAAATTTCGGGAAAAAAATTAGATTTCAAAGGGCACGAACAACTCAAGTAATTTTGTAGTCGTAAGAATTCGGAATATTAGCCTATATTGAACTCTGGCGTAGGAATAATTTCTACGCCAGAGTTCATTATAGTCTCGTTAAAACAGACGCTCTGCTGTCTCCATAAATCTCCGACAAGCAGAGAGACTCTCTGCTTGTCAGAGATTTACAAACAGCTGAACGTTTGGTTGAACAAGACAAAAGTTCAAAATTGCTTGGATTCTTAAATATAAATTATTTCGATTACTAACTCATAGTTTGATGAATTTTAATTCTATCAATAGATATTACACAACATGATTCATATGTGGTTTTATAAGAATTCTTATCGGAACCCCCCCCCCCCAAAAAAAAAATCATACTATTATCAGAAAAAATGTGTTTAATTCTTTTACACCTAGGAAACTACTTGCCACTCGAAATTACATATTTGATTTTAAACCAAATGATTATCAGTAAAATCAACTTCTATCAGTACATCAGTATATGTACTATGATTGAACCATGAAAACTGAACGGAAGATTGCAGCAACGACGGATAAAGGACTTTCTTTCGGTAATCCAATATTAAAGTGAAAGTAATGTTCTCTTGTTGACATGTTAGTTGCCTGTGAATAAGTGTGATTAAAATCATTGAATTTGCTCATGTAGATTAAAGAGGTCTTCGTAAGCAGATTTCATTTTTATCAGATAACACGTGTAAAAAAGAAATAATATACGGATTCTAAACAACGATTTGCATTTCCGTTTCAAATTAAGGCTTGAGTAGGCAAGTTTAAGTTCTATAAGATAAGTGCTTTAAAAGACGATTCTTTCACTTAAAAAATAGACATATAATGATAATCATGCAATTCAATTCAAAGATTCCTTTTTCTTTTGAGAATATCACCAGTATCGATATGAATACTCAAATTATAAAAATTAAAAAATCGTTACAACAAAAACTTATGTCTACTTTAAATCAGCAGGCCTTTAGCAGAATTTTTTGTCGAGGTTTCTTTTATCTTTAAAATGACCCAGCAAGAGTTTTAGCCTGATAATCATAATGATGACGTCAATATCAGCTTTCAAGTGATACGAAAAAAGACCAATGCAGTGTTGCATACATAGAACGAATGTAGTATAATACTTCCGGTAGTCGATGTGGTAGAGCCCACGAGAATGATATCAGAAGATGCATGATTCCAGGGGTGCTTCTAAGAATGTTGCACCATTGGTATACTTTCATCAGAGTTCTTTTTCCTTCGTTCGACCTGCGATCCTTGAAATTTCTAATCCAATGGTTCTATTTAGACAGGCTTGATTTATGTGCACATCAGTTCATCATTGTCGACGTATTGGACATGACAATTTCACATTAGAAAAAAATCTACTTGGATTATACTGATTATGCATAAAGTTGAAAACATTGTTTTTTTCATTTTTGAAGGGAAATAGAAAAGGTGAAGTTAAATGCTTAAACGTGCATTATGCGACTACCGGATTATTTCCGCATTTATCTGTTGTTTTTCTTACATAATTTCCATTTGGTTATTTTAAGATATTTGTTCAGAGCGGTCATCAAGGAACAGATATACTTGCATCATCCCGATTTCCATAAACCACGCAATGTCATATTTTTTTAGGGAAAGGTTTTCTGTAGTGTATTAAAAATAAAACCATTGCTGTTTTCAAAGGAAAACACACGGTACAATGATGCATGACATACTGTATATTGACATTCTACTTATTGTTACAATTTCATAAAATTTTAATATTTTTTTCATCCAATTCATAAGTATGCAAGCAATAAATGAAATAATCATGATTTTTTGTGTTTTGCATTTATTTAACTCATAAGGGACATTAGTTTTTTTGTTCTTATTCGAAAGTAAGAATTAGGAAACAAAAATTGGTCATTATATTACAGTATAAGGAAGAAAAATAACTTTTAAGTTCTATTTTATAACTTTAAGACAAAAACTACATGTGGTTTTTTTTTGTTCAAACCGTATCTGCAGGTTTGTCGTAAATTTAAAATAAAATACAATTATACACAAGTAAGGCAGATTCCAAATTTGTTTAATGCTTAAGTATTTATTTGAATTAATTATTATTCTGTCAACAGAATAATAATACAAAATTAATTTAAAAATACGGTATTTTTTTAAAACTTTACTCACGAAATGATTTTTTGCCCTTTTACAGGCTGCTACTAGAATTCATTATTCTGTTCGACTTTTTTTTTGTCTTAGACTGTTATTTTTGTCCCCCAAGGACAACGTAAAGACGTGAAGACGAAATTATTGAGGATCATCAACCATTTGGACTAACGTTAATGTGTTATCCCTTACACATGTACATGTTCATCACAGGTCAAATTCACAATTCTTACCTTGACAGCATCCGCCTTTGTGATAAACATCACATTGGCATGACAACGACGACGAATTAAGTCGTCCACCATTTTCACATATACGACATGGCCTAGACAGAGTAAGAGGAAAGCTTGCAGTCAAGTTGCAATGCATTAGACAGTTTTCTATAGTATGTGGTTTAACATTATTATCACAACACATGTAACGTTCTCTTGAATGTGACTGTGAACCACAGATTCCTGAGCAAACAGACCAAGATTCCCAGTTTGATACCTTACAATCGGTTGCGCTGGTACACTTAAAGTTTGCAAAACCATATTTAGAGAATTGACCGATAACAAGGATCACATGTAAAAGTTTCATGGCGTAAGTGGTTTCCAACACTTAACACGAATTGTGTTTGGGGTTTTTTTTTTTCAAAAATTGTGTTTTAAATTTTATCACGCATCTGTCGCTCCTACAAGAAAGGTCAAGGTAAGGTTAATCTAAGGCTTGATTTTTATTCTCGTATTGGAGGATATCGAAACATATATCAATTATTGCTACCTTTAATCTCGATGGGAAGCATCGATCTATCGACAAACAGTCACCACCAAAGGATAATGATCTTGTGTCAATTTCTGACCTTGGAAAAAGATCTTTTCGCAATTTGGAAAATTAAAATCCATAAAAATAGGATTCTTATAAAAAATTTCACTAACTAGAAATATAAACCTTAAAAATTTTCTATTTATTAAAGGTTAACAAAGGGGTGATGCTAAATTATCAATGTTCAGGGCGGCAAAAAATTAATTAACTCTAGGTCACCCCTTTCGTAATATTAAAACTTTGTGGGCCGCTTTAACTCAATTTTTTTGAGACAAGAATATTTGTAATAAGGATTTTCTCCAGAATGCAAACATTATAATAAACTTTGTATGAAATTATTAAATTATATTTAAACGCATTTAAAAGTAAAAAGCGACTCAAAACGGATAGTACACGCCTAGATTGAATTTTTTGAATATATATATTCATGCAATGTTACAAGCCCTTTAGGTATATAAGCAAGATATTGGTAATTTACTTATTTATCTGGAGGCAAAAAATAAAACATACCATGAGATCAAAGAGTTTCTTAGTAGATGAGTTCTCGAAGTAATATTGTCGATCTATTTTATTTATTCTCTGATCAGATGTAAAAATGGTGGTTTATATGTTAATTGATATTGTATTGTTAAAATCTATTCATAAATTACGAATGTTTTCTGATGAAATAAGTTCAGTCAAAACCATGCTGTGATTTGTTGACAAATTTGTTGACATCATCGATACAATGGTAATTACATGTAAAATACAGTTCATGCTTTTTAAATGATTTAGATGTGTATTCATTTAATGTGTAAACAATGTAATAACAATTTCGAATACGACAGTCCAATCTAATTAAAATTAAAACTTCCATCCGCTCCCCGGTTACAGTCTGACATAAAACAGCAAGACATTTATTCATTATGACGTCATACAGGATTTGATACATCTTTTTCCAGTACTTAACGGCTCTAAAGTAATCATTGTCACAATTTGTCACAATTTGTGGAAATTTAACATTTTTTTTATTTTAGAATGTAAATGTACAAAATCATAGGCGGTAAATATAATCAGATATATACTCTGATAATGATCTGTTCTTGTTAATTGATAAATCTAAAAATGCATTACTTTTTTATGGTTCCAAACAGAATTTGTCACAAAGGGTCAAAATTCCAAAAAGGGGGAGGGTTGATTCCTATTGTGGTATCTCTCTTAAATGCCAAGAAAGATACCATAAAAATGTTATAACTTATAAAGCACATGCAAAGGTTGATGTATGAAATTTTAAAGAAATTTCATTGACAATTTTTTATGTGTCATCACATTTTGTTCAAATTTAGAATTAAAAACTTCAAAATTTGAAGTATAAATTTCAGCAATATATTAATAAAATTATGATATTACTTTGTAAAAAAGGCAATGTTGTAAACAATTTTAAATTTTGTTTTCGATCTTAAAAGAAATTTATTTGCATATAAATTAAATCAAATAAAATAATTATTGCAGAAAACTGAAATTGTTAAAAATAAATCATAATGCCAAAAAGGGGGATAATTCCTATTAAATTATCTTCCTTCCAAGGTAAGAAAGTAGTCTTCAAAATGATATATGCTGTAGTGGACATCTTAATGTAAATGTGTTAAAAAAGCAAAAACATTCATTGACAAATACTTTTACTCTGCACCCCTGTTCCCCCTTTTATTTGTTCAAAAACGGTACGTGACTGTCGGGTATAATTAATTCTTTGGTTTGTTATTGACTGTTTACAGTTTATAGGGCTGTATAAGAAGAAGACTGGTTAAAGGTTGGTCGTGTTTACGGAAATTGCCAAGTTGATACATGTAATTTACTGTCTCCCAAAACCATCAAATAGCTGATTTATTTTTGTCTGCCGACTTAAAATCGTCATTTTGAATTTCATTTTTGAGCGTTATTTTGGTGGCGGACTCCAGCATCGGTAGAAAGTTGCTGTCTCGAAAATGACAAAACAACATTTTAATCCGAGGCAAAACAGATTTCCTTGTCCGGCTGCTGAGAACTTTTTTTCGACATTTCATTTCATTTACTGCAGAAACTGCGTTCCGTACTTCTTTTTACACAGTTGAAATGACTTCAAAAGTTGAGTAAATGCTCTTAAAAATGAGTTTTAAATTTAAACATTTAATAAGTATAGTTTAAAAAATGGATTTGTTTGTGTCTGAAGCGGATAAATTAAAAAGACAACGTTGAAATTTGCTAAAACTTCTGCGGAGAAAAGAGACGTTAAACTTAAAAAATATAACGAGTGTAAAAAAGTGCAGTAAAGACCAATCCCGCCGTCTATGAAACTCATACCTGTCAAATTACATCAATTAGTTAGAATACAGATAATTATCGTATTTTCATACGATTGTCTTTATATACAGAGTAAACTCACATCAATAACATGCAAAAGTCACGGTATTCGGTGGTCTCGAATGCTCAACCTAAAATTCCTTGTTCTATTATTATTCTGAATGGTTATCTGGTTATTGCACCAATTTTTAAACAATAGAATTAGTTTACCTTCTAGTTAACCTCCCTTACACTATTATTAAATATGGAGCATAGATCCACCCCATAAAAAAGGCAATATCGTTTTTAAACAAGAATGACACTATTTAATTTTACAATTTGCAATCCTTAATCATTTGGTCTAGCATGACACCTTAAGTCTGTAATCTGTTACAAGAACACATATGCATAAGAAGCTGAATTCACATTTCTTACCTTGACAGCAACTACCTTCATGATATATATCACATTGACATGACAACGACGACGAATTAAGACTTCCACCATTTTCACAAATTCGACATGGCATAGACAGAGTAAGTTGAAAATTTGCAGTGAAGTTGCAATGTTCTAGGCAATTTTTAAGAGTTTGTGGTATAACATTATCATCACAACACATGTGACGTTCTCTTTTCTGTGACTGTGAACCACAGATTCCTGAGCAAACAGACCAAGATTCCCAATCTGATACCTTACAATCAGATGCACCGGTACAATAAAAGTCTGCAAAACCATATTTGAAAAGATGCCCGATGACAAGGAACAGTCGTAAAAGTTTCATGTCGTTAGTGGTTTTTAACACTTAACACGATATTTTGTCAAAATTTTAGGTTTATGTTTTATCTCATTACTATCGCTTCTGCGAGAAATGTTATTGTAAGGTTAATCTAAGGCTTTGGAATTTTTATTTGATTATTAATATTGTTGAAATCTATTGAATTCAAAGGAAAGTTCTCTGATAAGATAAGTTCATTTGCTACAATACTTTATATTGTTAATGGATTTGCTGTGAAACTATTTACTCCATGCTGTTTCTAAGGATTCTTTACTCAAGTCCATATAAACGTGAATCGTTTCTGAATAAACATATGAAATGTCCATTTCTGAACACATTGAGTAATCATATAAAGACCTTTATAATAACCAATAAATTATCCGCCACAATTATCACAATGTTTTTATCCAGCTCAGCACGTGTACTGACGAACATTGAGTTTTGTTTTTTGACATCGCAAAATTGGGAATGAATGCGTCAAATATAGCTTTTACTGAAGTTAAAAAGTAAACAAAAAAACAAACAAAAAACAGAATATACCTCATCAAAAGGTATATATTCATTTCTGTAATACAAATAAAAAGAAGAGGCCCATCGGCCACATCGCTCACCTGAGCAACAATAGGCATGATAAAATCAGGAAAAACGAGTCATATTACAAAATATCTGGACAATGTAGTGTAATACATGTAGATTCTGTATATATAGCAATCCTTTTTTCTTCTTAAATATTCTTATGTTTATAAACAATTCCCTTTTCTATCAGGATGATTTTATAGTCAAATCATTTGTTGAGAATTACAAACTCAACAAGATCTTAAACAATCGTTTCTATATTGAATAATAACCTACATCAAACTCTGTACCCCTTATGAGATCCAAGAATCGCCCAGGGGTCAAAGTCTAAACAAATCTTAAACATTTTTCTCTATATATACCTTGGTAAAAATTTGCCCCCCCCCCAAGTTGTGACCCCATCCTAACCCCGGGTTTCATGATTTGAATAAACTTGTATCGACTCAGTCCCTACCTGAGGTTGTTACACACAAGTTTCAGCTTTTCTTGTCAAAAGGTTTTTGAGAAGACGATTTCTAAATGGTTTCTTTATTTATTCATAAGTAGAAAGTCAAACCCCATTGCGGCTCACCTTACCATGATCATGATTTGAAATTCAAACCGAATATGGCCCAACCCTACCCCCAGGGATCGTGATTTTTAGTAGCTGAGGATGTATTTCCACACAGGTTTCTAAATGTTTTTTTATTTATTCATAAGTAGAAAGTCAAACCCCATTGCGGCCCACCTTACCATGATCATGATTTGAAATTCAAACCGAATATGGCCCAACCCTACCCCCAGGGATCGTGATTTTTAATAACTGAGGATGTTTTTCCACACAAGTTTCAGCGTTCCCAACAGATTCAATTCTGCGAAGAAGATTTTTAAGAATAAACCATTTGTTTACACTATATATTCCAATGTTAAACTTCTATCCCCAATGGTGGCCCCATTCTACCCCTAGGAATCATGATTTTTCACAACTATAAATTTACAATACCTGAGGATGCTTCCACAGAAGTTTCAGCTTCCCTGGCTAATTGGTTTTTGAGAAGATTTTTTAAAAAATTACTCTTTATATTCCTATGTAAAAATTTAAACCCCATTGCATAATTGGTGGCCCCACCCTACTTCAAGGGTGTCATGACTGTAACAACTTTGAATTTACACTAGCTGAGGATGCTTCAACACAAGTTTCAGTTTTCATGGCTAACTAGTTTCTAAGAAGATTTTTTAAATATCTACTATATATATTCCTTTATAGAAATTCGACCCCTACCCCTGGGATAATGATTTTCCTTAATCTACTCTTTCTGAGGATGCTTCCACATAAGTTTCAGCTTTCCTTGCCAAATGGTTTTTGAGAAGATTATTTAAAATTTCTCAAAATTTTCCAATGATTCCTAATGTTCTCCCCTCGAAATAAGGCGTGGTCCCAAATGTTCACAACTTTGAATCCCCTTTGCTTAAAGGTGCTTTGTGACAAGGATGCTTAAAATTGGCCAAGTGCTTCAGGAGAAGATGTTGAAAATGAGAAATGTTTTCACACAGACAGATAGACGGACGACAGACAAAATGTGATCAGAAAAGCTCACTTGACTTTCATTTTAGGTGAGCTAAAACTCATTTAACGAATTGATTCCTTTTAATAGTAAAACTCGTATTGTTATGGTGAAATACTTACTCGTTTGTATAAGAATTCGTGTATACGCGGGCATATAAGAGATGTCTTAACAAATGTTTTCATAGATAGAAATAGTCAAGTAAAATGATTTGATATTTCAATGTTATGCTTAAAAATCGTAATTTTAGATTCAAAGTTTTAAATAATATTGGCAATGAAATATGCAATGCTCTACAATAAATTTTACTACTTTTTCGTTTAATTTAATAACCCATACAACCTAATCCAGGTCAAAACGCAAACAATATATTCAGAAAAGATTTCTTTAGCGTTTCTTTCGTTGACATTATCTGTATTACAAAGATAACCGGACCTGTTTTTGTTATGTAAAAAAAAATGTTATAATATTTTAAAATTTGTGTATGTACATGAACTCGCAAGAACTTAGGGAAAGATAACTCTAGAACTTTATGTCCTATCTTATTTTTGATTTGCAGATGAAGAAGATCAAAAATTAATATTTGAGGAAGTAATATTTTTTTTGTAAGCAGAAAAATTGGTATGCTTAAAGTTTTTATAATTATCTTTCACTGTGAAAAGCGAGACAACTCTTCGGAATTAATTATTTAAACTGTGATAAAGTTATCATTTTCAGGCCATTAAAACTCCTACAAGAAGTCAAATATTGGACCATAACTTTTTAACTTGTACTCTTTATTTATTTAAACTATTCACGGAAAAAAATTTTGAAATCGGAGGAAAAAAAGTTATAGCTAAAGGGCTGTTTTTGAATATTGACCCCTCCAGATCCCTTATGTTTTTGAATTTTATTTTTAAAACCTTTTCAAGTCTGTGCATTAGGTCCCATATTTTTTTGAAAACAGGTTGAGAAAACGTTAAATGCATAATTTTGATTAAACATTGAAACCCTCATAGACAATTTTCATCGACCCATAAAAATGGAAATACTTAATATTTTTTTAAATGAAACTTAGAATACATATTAATTACATTCATCTTAACAATATCCACACCTCCTTCAAAATTCTTAAGGTTTTATATTTTTAAGGTTTTTTTAAAAAATAATTTTTTTTTTGTTCCCCTTTTTTCAAGTTTAGGGTGTTTTATCTCAAAAATGGTAAGAAAACGAAAAAAAAAAATTAACCTTTACAACTTTGTACAGCTTGAAAAGATACATCTTATTTAAAAGTAGAATGTTCTGACTCAAAAAGTAAGCAATATAATGTGCTTCTTTCAATTTCTTGTATTTTCCTTGTCAAAACCGGAAGTACCAGAACCGGAAATCTAAAAACTTACATAACCTTGTTATTCAGAAATGCTATAAAACCGGTTTTTCAATTTTTTTTTCCTTTTCAAAAAATCGCTGACAAAACTTTGTCGAGAATAATGATAAAAAAAAGACAAAAAAAAATGTATTTTCGACCGAAGCCGAAAATCCTTAATTACATGTCACACGTTTTAAACACAATTTAATGTATTAATTGTGTTAGATGTGCATTTGTTAAGTTTTAAAAGTGTAATAAGAGTTTCAAATATGACATTCTGACATAAAACAGTAAACATTATAAAACCCTAAAGCCAAATGATGGGGGTTTTTTTAGCCTGGAGGGAGAGTTAACTTCTAGATCTTATAATTAATGATTTTTCAATGATAATCAATTTAGAATTGAATTGATTATGAAGATATATAAAAATGGTTAAGTTTGCACTTTTTGTAGGCCATACTAGCAAAATAACTTTCTACTTGTTGTAACTATTCCCGTCGCGGGCAATCATTATCTCTCGCAAAGTTGAGACGGCTAGCTGCCGATTCGTAATCAAAGAGAGATTATTCGTAAATCGCTGAAGAATATGGCATTACAGATGAGTGTCTCCTAACTATTAGGTAAGATTAAAGGCATTACAAGAGGTTTTCATTAAAAATGATGTTTGTAATTAAATGAAATTATGTGAATTCTAAAATCAGTTATTAACATATGTTTTAAAGAGGTTAAAATAAACATACAAAACAGGTTTTTCTACGAACTTTTTTTAACGACTCTCCTTAATAAAAGCTTTTTTTTAAGAATATAAGCAGAATGATGGTAATTGACTTACCTATTTGAGGCCAAAAGAAATAAAACATACCATGCGATCAAAAAGTTTTTTTAGTTGATGAGTTTTGCAATTAAGTAATATTGACCATCTCTTTTATTTATTCCCTGAGGAGATGTAAAAAGTGTAATGTATATATTAATTGATATTATTAAAATCTATTCATATGTTACGAAGGTTTCAGATGAAATAAATTCAGTCAAACCCTGCTTCATTTCGTAAATAAATATGTTGACATAATCGATACCATGATAATTGCATGTTAAACACAATGAAATACATGCTTTTTAAGTGATTTAGAACTGTATTCATTTAATGTGTAAACAATGCAATAACAATTTCAAATATGACAGTCTGACATAAAACAGTAAGACTTGCAATACCATAAAGCCAAATGATGGTTTTGTTTTAGAGATGGGTAGTAAGCTTTTAGATCTTTGTGATTTTTTCTATATAATTATACAATTTTATTTATAATTAAAATATATAATATTGATAAGTAGATGCCCTTTGCCTTTTTTTTGTGGGCCATACAAGCAAAATACTGAAAACACTCCACTTGTTGCAACTATGCCCGTTGCATGCAATCATTATCTCTCGTAAAATTTTCCTCGAGTCAGCTGTTCATTTTTAATCAAAGAGGGATTACTCGTTAATCGCTGAGGAATATGATATCCCAAATATGTATCTTTTCAAATAATCTAAGAGGATTTACAAGAGGTTTATACAAAAAATGTTTTGCAATCAAGTAAAATTGTGTTAATTCTAAAATCAGTTATAAATACATGTTTTAAAAGGTGTATATAAAATAAAACACTTTTGTTTCCACAAATTACACATTCTGTGCTTTTTGTCGGACAACCACAAACACCTTTACAACTTTTATGATCTCAATGAAAAGATATGACAATCGTCAGATTCATTCGATGCACATTATAACTGATAGCGGTTGTGAGTACAAAGGGATATGCCTTTGATGAGTAAGGTAATCAGCCGGGTAAAATGCCTACATCAGTATGGATAGAATCTTTTATCACATGTTTTCATCTTGTATTTCTTTTTTAAATCTACGATTTTATAATTATATAAACATGATAATTGTAAGATACATTAACACATTTACTGCGAAATATTAACAATTTAACGCATCAAAACAATTTGAAAGCTCAACAATAAACAAACAAATGTTTCATTTTGCACATATTCTTATCAATTTTATGAGAAAAAAAATTTGAAACAGCAAAAAATGCTTCACAATTTTATCTCCGTTCTTTTTTATCCTATAAATTCGTTACTTTTTTTAATCTCGAATAATCAGTGTGATTAAAATCAGATCAATACATCTTGGATTGTAAGGATCTTTGTGAGCGAATCCAATGATTTGATTTTAATCAAATTTGTATTATTATATCACAAAGCATATTGATTTCCTGTACAACTGAGGTTCGTTTCGGCAAATTCAGGTAATAAAAGAGAAAAGAGAAAATCCACATTTAAGGGTCTTCTACAGTACCGATCAGACCCAACCTAACACCAGAGTAAACCCCAACTAAACCCTGGGTTTACTTTCTGGGTTTACTTTGGGTTTACTTTTTGAAAATTTTGGTCCACTCGGGGTTTACTTTGGGTTTACTCGGGGTTTACTTTGGGTTTACTCGGGGTTTACTTTGGGTTTACTCAAGAAATGCTTTTGGAGTCAACTATACGCACTGAAGTGTGAAACAGACCTGTATTTTATCTTATCATCCTCCTGCCTGTAATTCCTGCCCCTTGTATATTCAGAATACACATGTAGCGTCTGCTTTCAGGATATTCTTCTGATCGGGGTTTACTCTCTGTGTCCACCTTGTTTTAACTTGGGGTTTACTCTGGGTTTACTCTGGGTCCACTCGAGTAAACCTAAAAAGTAAACCCAGGGTTTAGTTGGGGTTTACTTTCTGTTAGGTTGGGTCTGATCGGTACTGTACACCTTTGGTAAAAGTTTCGCAAACCACTACAACATCCCATATTATTTTAAGATATGGAATTTTAGCATGCGTTTGATTGACCATCAACTGAAAAAGTTCAATCGGGAAAAGGTGATTTTTTTTATTCTTTATAAACAACTTAAGAACACTATAAAAACAATTTTGAAGGAGCGTAATTACCCCTTAAAGATATTTAAAAGTAGTTAAAGGGGGTTTAAAGCTGGCTTAAATGATTTTGGACATTAAGGACCTATAAGCTGTATCTGAAAGGCGACTTAGAGGTACAGTGTAGCTTAAACATCGTATAAGACCATTGTGAACTTGTAAGGATGACAATTTGCAGATCAGGAATCATTTGGGCTAGCACGATACCCTCAATCTGTGATCTGTTAGAAGAATACTAGGCATCAAAAGCACAATTTAGATTCCTTACCTTGGCAGCAGCTACCTTCATGATATATATCACATTGACAAGACAACGACGACGAGTTAAGACGTCCACCATTTTCACAAATACGACATGGCCTAGATATAGTAAGTGGAAAATTTGCGGTCAAGTTGCAATGTACTAGGCAGTTTTCCAGAGTATGTGGTATAACATCATTATCACAACACATAAAACGTACTCTTTTCTGTGACTGTGAACCACAGATTCCAGAGCAAACAGACCAAGATTCCCAGTTCAATACCTTACAATCGGATGGACACAATATATATGCAGAATCATGTTTGAAAAGATGCCCGATGACAAGGACCACTTGGAAAAGTTTCATGGCGAAAGGGGTTTTAAAACACTTAAGGTATTTTTTGTTAAAAATTTAGGTTTATGTTTTATCTCGTTACTATCGCTCCTGTGAGGTATGTTATTGTAAGGTTAATCTATGGCTTTGGATTTTTATATATGATTATTGATATTGTTAAAATCTATTCAATCGAAAGGAAAGTTCTCTGATAAAATAAGTTCATTTCCAACCATACATCATTTTGTTCATGAATTTGCTGTCAAGCCATTTACTCCATGCTGTTTCAAAGGATTACTTACTCAAATCCATATAAACGTGAGTCGTTTCTGAATAAACATAATAAAATGACCATTTCTAATTATATCAAATAATCATATAAAGGACTTAATAATAACCAATGACTTATCTGTTGCATTTATCAGGTATTCTTATGCAGCCCAACACGTGCACTGACAAACATTGAGTTTGGTTTTCTACATTGCTAAATTGGTGTTGAATGCGCCAAATATAGCTTTTATAGAAGTTAAAAAACGTAACCCCCCCCCCCAAAAAAAAGGAATATAGCTCGTTATAAGAGATTATTCATTTTTGTATGACAAATAAAAACAAGAGGCATATGGGCGACATCGCTAACCTGAGCAGCAATAGGCATGATAACATCAGCTTAAAGGTCATATGAAACGATTTTTAACACTATGATTTTCTTTCATGAATATAAAGCTTGGTATAAACAAATGTTAAAATACATGATGTAATATTTTTTTGCGTTTGCATTACTGAGAAATAACCGTGAAAACTGAGCACCTGAAAAAATTCTTGCCCGCTTATCGTTCTTGATTTTGTGGATTTATGACGTCACAAAGACCCACCGATGTAAACAATGCATTAAAACTAGTGTAATTTTACAGTAGTTTATCGATTAAATTTTAGTAAATTTTGCATATAGGAACGTGTCTTTCTTTTCAAATGAGATCATTTGATTTCGTAGTAGCCTACAGATGACTTAGTTTTAATTGGTCGTTAATGAATAAATTTAATATCAGCTTCTCACAAAAGTAAAATCATGATGAAGATCCCGTACCGGAGTGGAAATTTAACGAAAGATATGCTCCAACATTTACAGCTGATTAATGAATTATCCTTATCCTTTTGAAATAGAAACATCATTTTCCTCTTCGGTACGTATAATGATTGAGCTACATTTAAAGGGAATTAAAGCATTTTAATTGATTTGATTTATTTTGTCACATAAAAAAGTATATAAGGCAGGCCAATGAAAATGTTTGAGGCATTGTGTACATAGTTTGTATTTAAGAGCTGCTATAAAATGCCGCAAACTTATTCTTAAATTTTATTTCGAAATAATATAAATTTCTGACTTATTGATATATACATGTAGCAATATCTTTAGAAAATACTTTGTGTATACGTGTATTAACGTTTTATTAAATTAGATCGCGGAAATATGGCATTTACGGATTTAGAAATGTATCGGTAAAAAAAATCGGTTGTTTGATAAAAATAGTTGTGAATGAATGTGAAGATAATCAACAGATTTTATTTAGAACAAGCATCAAAATTGATAAAAAAAAAAACGAAAGAAAACATTGCGGAAGAAAGTGAGATAAAAGGGATCTGTGAGTAAACACCGCACATACACGTTTTAAAATCAAAACACCGCACATTCAAGTACACGTTTCAAAAACAAAACATTTGAAGAAATTTCTCTTAGACTAAAAATAATTAAATGGTAACATATTTGTGAATTTGAAAGTGAAACAAACAATATAATCGCGAAGCGAATGAGGCACAATGAGGCCTGCAAGTTGTTTAGAAAAAAAATCTTAATGAATTGCATGAACGTGCAAATGGGATAAAACGATCAGACTTATTTTTGAATTTGTCAATTTCATTAAAAAGATCAAAATGAAACATATAAATATGCTTATATTAAAATTATATTATACTTGCATGTGGATCTATGAAGAAAATCATTTATTCTCCCTGCAGTCTCGAAACTGAATATCATTATGTACACGCTATTACATGTAAATAAAAACGCACACGATTTCATTTCTTGAGAGAAAAAAAACTGACGTGGTTGATTATTGTATAATTATACAAGTTTTTATATAAAATAGTTTTTTTTTTCTTTTAAAATGCTGCAAAATGACATGGATATTTGTATTCACAACATAGCTTTATAAGGCGATTGGGTCTTACTGACGTCATAAGCAAGGGAGGTAAGCCGCGTAAGTCAATGTTCCTTTTCCCGATTAAGTAATTTTGATCGACTGTGGCGCTCACATTTTGCATAAAATATTCAAAAAACAATGTCAGTCTTATCAAATAGGCACTTATGAACTAATTCCCGTATATAACTCAATATGGTCAGGATATCGTTTCATATGGCCTTTAACGGAGCCATATTACGAAATATCTGGACAATGTAGTATAGTACATGTAAATCCAGTATATATACAAAAAAATTATCCTTCGATATTCTAATACTTATAATCAAGTCCCTTTTCGAACAGGATGATTTTATAGTCATATCTGATTTTCACATTTTGAGCATTGCAGTTCTCAACAAGATTTTAAACAATTATTTATATATGGAATATAAACTTACATTAAACTCTGAACCTTTTGTGAGGCCAAGAATCGCCCAGGAGCCAAAGTCTAAACAAATCTTTAAGATTTTTCTCTATATATCCCTTGGTAAAATTTGTTCGCCCTCTTTGTTGTGACCCCTACCTTACCCCGGGGATCATAATTTGAACAAACTTGAATCTACCCAGTCCCTTCCTGAGTTTGCATACACACTTTTCAGCTTTTTTGCCATTCGATTTTTAGAAAGAATGTGTATAAAGATTTACTCTATATATTCCAATGTAAAAATTCGACCCTCCAATTTTGCCTCAACTTACACCAAGGGGTCATGATTTTCACATCGTTGAATCTATACTTCCTGAGGATGCTTCATTACGTTTCAGCTTTCCTGGCTGATTGGTTTTTGAGAAGATTTTTAAAGATTAACTCTATATATTTGCTATGTGAAATTTCAACCCCCACCCTACCCCAGGGATCATTTTTACTAGCTGAAGAAAGCTCCACACAAGTTTCAGCTTTCCCGACTGATTAAAATCTGATAATTTTTTTAGGGATTTTTAAGGATTAACCATTTGTTTATTCTTTATATTCAAATGTAAAAATTCACATACATCCCCCCCCCCTTGTGGCCCCACCCTACCCCCGGGAGTCATGATTAACCCTAAAATTACACTTCTTATGAATTCCTTTGTAGAAATTCCACCCTCCCCCATTGAGGCCCATCCTACCCCCGGGAATCATGATTCGAACAAACTTAAATCTACCATACCTAAAAAATGCATCCACGCATGTTTCAGCTTTTTTTACCATTCAGTTTTTTAGAAGAACATTTTTCAAGATTTACTATATATATTCCTATGTAAAAACTCGACCCTCTATTTTGGCCCTACCCTACCCCAGGGGTATAATGATTTTTACAACTTTGAATCTACAATACATGAGGATACTTATACACGTTTCTGGCTGATTGGTTTTTGAGATGAAGATTTTTAAAGATTTACACTGTATAATTATTCCAATGTAATTTCCAACCCCAACGAAGGCCCCACCCTCCCCAAGGGTGTCGTGACTTGAAAAAAATTTGAACCTACACTAGCTGAGGATGTTTCAACACAAGTTGTAGCTTACCTGGATGATAAGGTTATGAGAAGAAGATTTTTAAAGATTTACTCCATATATTCCTATGTAAAAATTCGATCCCCAATTGCGTCCCTATCCTACCTCTGTGGGTAATGATTTTTTTTTCACTCTATTCTACCTGAGGATGCTTCCACAAAATATATCAAAAATTAATATTTGAAAAAGTAATCATTTTTGTAAACAGAACAATTTGTATACTCAAAGTTTTAATCATTATCTTCCATTATGCAAAGCCAGACATCTCTTCCAAATTAATTTTTTTAACTGTGATAAAATCATCATTTTCAGGCCGTTAAAATTCCTATAAGAAGTCAAAAAGTGGCCTCTTGGACCATAATTTTTAACTTGTACTCTTTATGTTATTAAACTAGTAACGAAAAAGATTTTGGAAATCGGATGAAAAATAAACAAAAGGCCCAAAGGCTCACCTGAGCAATAATAGGCATTATAAAATCAGCTTAATGGATTCATAATACAAAATATCTGGACAATGTGGTATAATACATGTCGATCCTGTATGGTGGCAAATAACCCCCCCCCCCCCCCCCCCCACTTGGATAATCTTAATATGTTCATAATCAAGTCCCTTTCCTAACAGGATGATTTTTGAGTCATATCACATGTTGGGCATCGCAGTTCTAAAAAAGATCTTAAACAACTGTGTATATATGGGGCCGGAATCTTAACAATTTTAAAGAATCAGCAATATGTCAAAATGCTTGCATATAAGTAAAACCATATTTGATTACATGTCAGTTTTTGTGAATATTTAAAATGTTTCCCTTTGTTCAATTAGATCCCCAATGTGGCCTCACCCTACTCTTTAAATCTTTTCCGCCTAATGCCGCCATATGATGCATTTGTCATTTCCCTTCAAGGTTTTCTTAGCTTCTCCCTGAAACTTTTTTGACTGGAAAATAAGTGGTATTGTTTTACCATAGTTATTGACAAGAATTATTGCCAAACCATGCCATATAATATACCACTTTAATAGAAAAATATTGAACTTTAACATAATAACTTTGGAGTACACAGATATATTAATAATAGAAGTTAATTAGATGAGTTTATTGAGGTAATTTTACCTGTACATTAAAAAATCAGGAAACACATGCATATGATCAACTATAATTCAAAAATATTTTTCCTGCTCTTGGATAATGTAATACACATGTACTTGTTTTATCTTGCGAATTGAGATCAATGCACAACAATCAATATTTATTTAAAAGCATAGAAATTCATTTCTAAAGTTATATGTCACCAAACTATCTTATTTCATTTATGACTGCAATCACAATTTTTTTAAAGTTTTGTATTTTTGCCATTTTTAATAATTTTTAATTAAGTCAGGTAAAAATACCTGTACACTATTTTATCTATTTTATGCACAGTTATACATCAATATTTGTTTTAAAATAGTTATTGTAATTCAGGATAAACATATTAATTTTCAAACAGTGATTTAATGACCAAGGTATGTTATCACAAATAATCTTCGCCAAAATTTCGTTTTCTTGACACCCCCCCCCCCACCCAATCGTTTAATAGCATGTTAGGCATAGTGTATAAGTTTCCTTTGGGTTTTATTTTAAGGAACAGTATAACTACAATAAAAGGTCCACAGTGAATGAGTTGAATTTATAAGTTAGAATATGCCCAGGCTGACGTAATGCACATGTGCCGATGTTCGGATGCTGCCATTATTGTTGTCAAGCACAGGTGTCAGGAATTAGCCTCAATTCACTGCTAATAAGCCAGATTCCTGTCATAAACTTTAAAAAGTGGCGTGGTCATGTTTATTTCCGCTTGGGGGTAATTTTAAACATACAGATTCATCTAGAATATCTTAAACCAATCACTATCATACTTGTCCGAAGCCGCCACTTTTTTCAAACTTCAAGGTGTGTGTATCACGTGATATCTGTCAAACCATTGCATAACCTGACTGTGTATAATCGTCTGTGAAAGGTGGACACTATTAGGTGTTATTTGCCATTAAATTTTGATTCAGACGAATAAAATACGCAAAGAATATTGAGGTTTTATTTAGACGCGTCATAAGTCGTCATTAGGGATATGACCAACGCGTCATATCGCGGCATTCAGGGGTACATTATAAAGGGTAAAATATTTCAGGTGGAAGAGATTTAAGATATTGATTTTTATGAATTTTAATTTACACTATCTGAAGTTGCTTCCACTAAAAGTACAGCTGTTCTAAGCAAATGGTTTTAGGAAGAAGATTTTAAAAGATTTTTCTTACTCTATTTGGATGTAAATATCTGTACTCCACCCCTCCACCCCCTAGGGGGTCATGACTCTTACAACTTTAAATCTACACTACCTTTGATGCTTTTACAAAAGTGTCAGTTTTTCTGGCTGAATTTTACAGATTAAAGTGTGAATTTTACATATTAAAGTATGAATATTACAGAATAAAGTGTAAAATTTACAGATTAAAGTGTGAATTTTACGCATTAAAGTGTGAATTTTACAGATGAAAGTGTGGATAATAAAAAAAAAAATTTGAAGTGCATAGGTGGCACTAATACGCTTCCGTAAATTAAAATAATTTTATCACACAGAGAAAACTCTCATTTAAGGGAGTTTTACACCTTTGTTTAATGTTTAGCAAACAAACCAATTTTACACTTGAAAGTGTGAATTTTTACAGATTAAAGTGTAAATTTTACAGAATTAAGTGTAAAATTTACAGATAAAAGTGTGAATTGTACAGATGAAAGTGTGGAAAATAAAAAAACGTGAAGTGCATAAAACGCTTCCGTAAGTAAAAGATAAGTTTATTACAGAGACAACACTCACACTTTCACACCTTTGTTGAATGTTTAGCAAACAACACCAACATTCTATACTCCTTCAAGATATTCTAGCATGCGTTCTACTTTAAAGTTTAACGTTCGATTTTAGGGAGGTGAACTTTTGAAAAATATCGATCTTCACAAATATAAAATCCATTGCTCTATTCAAACAAACATGCGGACCAGTAGACCAAACCTATACTCATTGCGCCATAAATTAAAGATTGACATCCACAATTTGTGAATTAAGGATGTTGTTTACTCAGGGTTTGATTTCTCAAATCCGGATTGTGAAAAAGTTCAATTTCATGAGTAAAACTTGTTTTAAATACAAAAAGTATTTATGAAATGAATTATTATTGACATAACAATAGATAATTTTACTAAATTATGGAATTAGGCTCTGACAACGTTTGACTTTTAGCGAAACAGAGGAAATTCGGACTAAATTTTTCAGATTTTGTTTTCTACTGAAATATTTTTGGTAGTACTATAATATTTAAAGTTAAGATTTTATTTTTCAGTCAACATAATTTTGCATATTTTCTGTTGGTTTTATTTTGCTTTTTCGTTTAAATATGCGCATGGCACACACTACAAAAATATTTAAAAATGCTTAAAAATGATTAAAGACACCATATCTCAAAATTTTGATCATTGACCTCATATAAATTTCATGCCAGCAGAGAAAGGTCAATATACTTAGTTTAATACTATTAATGTTTTAGCATTATCATCATTCAGTTTTATTGTTACATGTATATTGAATAAAAAATGGGTAGTAATTTGAAAACTGATAGGGGAAATTCGGACTAGAATATCTATAAAAATTGTGAATGAAAACTTAATGCTTTGTATGTATGTAATGTCACTACCATTCATAAACTGTATTTCATTTGTTAAAGAGTTAAGCAATTTGTATTATTTTCACAATTAAGAAAATCTCAATCATAGTGTAAAATTTTTATGGATTTTTCAAAAAATATTCAATGGCCATTAACTCAAAAAGTAGGTCATTGACCTTCTTTTTTGAAAGTGATGAATAACACTACCATGTATGGTCTATACCACACAATAGTTGGTTTTTCATTATCATCAGTGGAATTTTTTTTCATTCTGAGTAAACGTCATCCTTAAACAGTATTACAATAGGTTGAAATCGCCATCTTATGATGTAAAAGAAAAGTCACGGATGTAAAAGACTCTTAATGAAGATTAAGCATTTTATGATAAGCAAGCATGTCAATTCGTAAAAAGATTCAATTCAAACAGACCTCACGCTTAAATAATAATAATCCTCGGAATAAAAAAAATGAAGAATCGACAAAACGATAAATATAACAAATAAACTTTAGTAAACATGCACTCCGCAAGTATGACATGTATTATATCTTTTTTCTTTATCTTTAATGTAACGCAGCACGTATTTTGCCAAATAATCTCAACAATCTCAACTTTCTTAGCGGTTTTTTTTCTTTGGCATATAACTTCGACTGTTAAAACATATCTTGATATTGATTCACCTATATTTATTTGTATTTAATTGTTAATTTTTTTTAATCCTCATTTAATTCATCAAATAAGACAGACTCAAGCAACATTTTCTATAGTTTTCAATACACAATGAGATCGATATTAATAATATTACATAACTACATTTCATACAACATCTTCATTCGAATTAATATAAGAGTACACATTTGATGAATTAATATAGACATTTATTAAAAAAAAACCCAGAAACTTACAATAAAACGGAAAATTTATTTCAACTGTAGTGTAAATTGGGTTATACTAGAATAAAAAAATCTTAACCCGTAACCCGTAAATTATCTTGTTCTGCGGGGAATTACGACAGAACTACAAAATGGGCGTACTTTAAACCTTCAATCAGTGATGATAATACATGTTATGTATCAGAATTATATGCATAAACACCGTCGAGTAACTTCCCAGTCTCTTACCTTGACAGCACCCACCTCCGTGATACTCATTACACTGGCATGACATCGACGACGAATTAAGTCGTCCACCATTTTCACATATACGACATGGCCTAAACACACTAAATAGAAAGTTTGCGTGCATGTTACAATGTAGTAAGCAATTTTCCTGAGTATGTGGTTTAACCTCCACATCGCAACACATGTAGCGTTTTCGATTCTGTGACTGGAAACCACAGTTTCCCGAGCAAACAGACCAAGTTTCCCAGTCAAATACTCTGCAATCGGGAATATTGGTACAATCTACATCGGCAAGGCCATATTTGGAAAATTCACCAATGATTAGAATCACCTGTAAAAGTTTCATGGCGTAAGGGATTTCAAACGCTCATTACATGTCAGATTTAAGTTAGCATATAACACTTATCTTTCGCTCTTGGATAAAATGGCATCTTCATGATTATCTAAGATTAAGATATTGGTAACTTAATGCAGTTGTATCGAAACCGGTATCATTATCCTATCTTTTTTTGAAGGAATAATCGAACGAACCTCGCAGTTTGGAAAAGGTAGCTTATCGAAAAACAGTCCCCCTTAATAGATAATAACCATAATTAATATAACTTAATCACCTTTAATTTAATGTGTAAAAGCAGGTTCGTCAAACACATTTCATTGTTTTAACTTTGGCATGAAGTATACTTTTTGCAAAGTAAATGCTTTGACAAATTTTTTGCAGTAAGGAAGAATTAAGAAATAAATAACAATATGCATTTATTTGGAAAACATTTCGTTAACAATTGCTATTATTAAGATCAGTATACTATATAACTATTTCTGAGCTAAAAAGAACACAAACAAGATTAATGACGTGATTTAAAACATTCTTTAGAAAACTGTATCAATACAATCAATACTTTGAGAACTGACATGTTAAGACGTTTATTAAATTGAGCTACTGTTTCAGATCTGTTAATCAAGCAATAATTGGTGCACTTGGCTGTACAAAAATGTATCAATACTGTCAAATATTACTAGCTTAAAAGCTTATGAAGTGAGAATCAAAATTGCAGAGCTACATGTATGTAGCCCAATTATTTGCTTGGTTTTTGACTTTTAAGTCTTAGAAGATCTTGTTTTAATCAATCATTTTAAATACCTTTCAAACTGAAATGATAAAGATAGGGTTCACAGCTTCCAAGTCATTTGATGTTGTAAGTAAAACGTTAATTACTCGCGACAAATGATCACCCGTTGTGGTTTACAAATATACTCCCACAAAGTCACCCACATAGATATTTAATTATTTTAACCTCTATCCACAGATACAGGTGTATATTCTACGAAAGATTATTCCGAAAAAGAAGATGATTTTGGCTTTCACATTTAGGGTCAAGATAGGTATCTGTAAAGGCAATTCTACTGATTTAAGATGTAATTACTTGGTTTTTATTCTCATTAATTAAGCAGTTAGTCCAAAAATCTGGAATTTAAACCAGGATGAAAATGAATTTGGTAATCGATAAAACCTTAGTTGCCAGTTCAAATTTAGTTCTTCAAATAATTGCTGACCATCATTTTATTAAAAATACAAAGAAATTTTACATAAAATTTAGGACCTGGAATATAAATATAGGTCAAGGCAATAGTATATTTTTAAATTCTTTAGATTCGCGAGTGGGTCTTGGGAGTTTAGTTATACTTTTAGTCATAATAGGGCACTTTTTTAAATTTAATTAATAACAATAGAAAAAAAACTATCACTTAACATCAAATTCTTCAAACCCAATTCTCTTACCAAAAATACATTTTGCAATAGCGTAGTCATACATATATCCAGAAAAAGTTTTGATCAAATTTCAGTTTGAAGAATTGTGTGTTGAACTTTGACGGAAAGCGGCCGAAAAAGGAAAGAATATACCATAGACGCACGCAATAATTATTATCTTAAAAGCCTGGATAAATTAGATTACCGGCCGGGGATGGGATATGGATATGAAAATTTTTAACCAAGAGGAGAGGCACTTTCTTTCATGGTATTATCTTCAAACACAGGGAAGATGCACTTTCTTTCATGGTAAAATCTTTTAACACAGGGGGGAGACACGGAAAATAAGGGTGGAAGAAAGGGGATGATTGCAGCAAAACTTTAATTGTGTCTGCCTATCTAGCTTGATTAATCTGTTATGTTTTCACTGTACGTTGCCACAGAGGTAAATTGCTAATATATGAACTCGATATACATACTATATCAGGATAGTCTTATCTACCATCTTTTCCAAATAAAACATAAATAAATAAGTTTAAATATTATTAACAAGTATTTTACCAAGAGTTTTTAAGAAATATTCTGCTGTTTGAAATTGTTTATTTAAGACTTTTATACTGCATTAAGATATTAATATTTTAGACCCCTGCGATAACGTAAAATGGAGTAAATCTGACCATAGCCAAATCTATCAATCATCTGCTTAGTTTGAATACAAACATTTTAATTCCATTGTCATCAATATTAATCTCCCTCAGCCTATCTATCCGGTGCCCCTGCTACTCAGCCACTCTCAATTCGTCAATGACGTTATTAAAGTCTCTGTGTGCGTATGATACCGGTACACATGTACCAGAATGGAGTAAATTGTACAAAACTCCAAAATATTCCAACTTATCAGTATTTATTTTCCTTAAGAGTGTCATCAAAACAAGTAAAATATGTAAATATAAAAAATTGAATCAAAACAAATATATTTTTTTTTATTTATAAAATATATGCCTATGAGATGATTTTTAGTTTGAACTGGACTTATTAAAAACAAGAATATGAACAGTGATGTTTATTCCAGGACATCGTAAACACAATAGTAATTGATGATTTTTTGATAACCATTAGGAAAAAAATTTAGAATAAAGAAAACCCTCGGTATTTCAAAGGGACACGGACTTTGAATGTTTTAAGAACGCGTGTCTAGGTATGTAAATCGGCATAGAAATGATTATAAATTTTAATAACAGATAAGAGTATATTTGCGTATTCTTCACGATTCTAAACAAACAGGTCACTTATTCAATGTCAAACCAGTTGATGGTCTTCATATTTGTTCTCCTACTTATCCAGTACCGACAGAAAATCTATATATCTTTTAAGGTGATGCATTAATGCAGTTGAATGCACTTTTTAATATCTACACAACATATATGGTCAAAGCTATTCACCTTTGTAGCATTTTTTGGTTTCGCAACAATAACAACAAGAACTCTTAGCAAAAATCCTCTTGCAAGCACGACACTTTTCAAATTCGAAAGACACACGGTCAATATTTTATATTCGTGTGCTTAATTTAATTTTGACTTACAGACAACGTTTTCCCAAAAACAATATTTGAGCAACAATAGTTGTGTAAGCCTTCTGTCTTTCGGATCCAATTGAGGGTCGGCTCAAACTTAGTGATCACAAGTACAGTATTTCTTTCTCAAGCGGTTTTATTGAGCGTGATCGTATACATGTAGTTACAACAATTAAAAGCAGCCCAAATCAAGAGTCTCAGAATCTCTATAAGCGGAATCTGTTCAACATAATTTTTCATGGGTATATATAACATTTTACTTATGATGGACAGTTCTGACAAGTTCGGCCCATTTACGACGATCATGAGTGAACATTTAGTGTTCAAAATTAAGATTAATAGTCTATTCCTTAATAAAGTAACAAAACCGTCAAAACTGCCAATCAAAGAGTCTGGATGCAGAATTTGAGTCTCCGAGTCCTGGGTCTCGGAGTCCCCACCTAGTATAAGGCATCACTTACTCATAATACATTCAAAAATACATGACATAAAAGGTTACAAAGGTTAATATATAGAATACACATGACTCAATATATTGTACCAGAGCTATCGTTGCAGACACAGAATCGCCAAATATGTCACTTGTTGTTAAACTCTCAATTTGGATACTATTATGCCCGTATTATGCGCCTGTTTTCATAACATCATTTAAGGAATACTTCGCATTGCTACAAGAGTCACAGAGTTCATTCTGTTAATTATCATTAACACCATTCAGTGTGCAGTACTTAGATCCAAAAAATATTATAGTGACCATTATGTAATACTAGCAATTCAAGGTAATAGCATGGCTATCTGTTTACAGTTGTTTTAATAAATGATTATTAAGCAAAGAAATTAATATGACTAAGAGTTACAAGGTGAAGTCTTTTTTTCAAAATGTCATCACAAATTCTGCAGATTTTTTTCTTATTTTTGATCATAGATTTTTCTAATCAATCTACATTTCATACTTTAAAAATAGTTTCTAAGTACACTCATTGTGAACGTTAACGTTTGACAACATTTTAATCACATCATGTATATTATCTAATTTATTTATAAAAACATTTCTAAATTAGGTTTTACATAATAAGAGACGCAATTTTAATTGTCAGAAATTCTAATTATTCACTTATAAATCAATTTTTCAAGTATTTTAAAGATTTTATTCATAAAAAAACCCTGTCTAAATGTTAATAACCTGCAACAATTAACTGTAATCCTTTCATCCTGCTTGTAACAATCATTTTTATCTATCATATCATAGTTTGTACACACCGTAAAAAGTATTTTCTCTACACTATAACTTCAGTTCCATGTATGACAATAAGGGATAAAGATTATTGTAAGTGATATTGTTGCTTTAGGTTTATTTTTCAGGAGCGATTTGAACATTGAATTTTCAATGTTTATGTACAGTTGCACAGTCGCTTAAAAATCATCACATTTCAAATTTTTTTTTAGCAGTTTCTGACCTTACTGCAACCATCAGTATTACAAAAGAATTATTTTTTAAATTCATAACACTGATATAAACAAACGAAAAGCTGTCAATGTGACAATAATCCGGGGTTTCTTTTATGTACACTTCATGTTTAATCTATTTGTCAACCCTGAATTGATAAAAAACTATCTATCCAGAGAAATGAGGTACCCTTTATGCTACATGTTTGCCAAAAATAACTAAGCGTAACGAATGGTATTTTTTTTCACAAATAATTAAAAATCAAAATAAAACTAATGCAAATTTCTGATATATATATATATATATATATATATATATATATATATATATATATATATATATATATATATACATACACACACACACACACACACACACACACAATTGATCTTTAAAACATCAACTTCTTATCAGGAAAATTGTAGGAAGAGTTATCCGTACAATAGGGGTACCCTTCAGCAGCTGCCCGTCCACCCGCCCGAAATTTTCACCATATCAATAACCGGATTTTTCCTTTGGAAAACCCGGTTAAGGCCCTGTCACACCAAGCTGCGTCCCCACGGCGTGTTCACGACGTTGTAAAACTCATGGAATCGCCGTAGGATCGTAAGGAAAATTCATAAAAAAGTACAGTTTTATTTGAAAAATTTACAAGTGGGGATGTTACGGCGTCCTGACGGCGACCGGGGCGTTTTTACGGAGCTCCCATGGCGTGTATCTACGTTTCCACGGAGTTCTACTCGGCGATTAACTGCGCTCTCGCTGAGTCTCCGCCGAGCGCTCATGACGTGCTAGGAGTTTTTACCGCACGTCCACGGCGTGCTCTGACTGCGCTTACAAGACGTTCTTTACTTCTTGGTATGAAAAATTGTATGGGAAACAAATAAGAATTTACAACTAGTAAATACATGATTACAAAATTGTTTTGATTTGATTTTATGAAAATGTACATTGTAATTGAAACATAGTTACTTCTAAACAATTTGTGAATGACTAAGATTAAACTCTTAGTAGTCAGGTCTACAAAAAAAAATCCGTTATTAATTGTTAGAAAACATAGAAAAGATGTGAAAACATCAGAACCAAATGTCATGAATTCCATCTACGTCTATTGATAGGTCTGGAATATTAGCAAATGCTACTTTTTACATAGTCATCTACATCCAGTTTGATAATTATTACATCGCTTGCTATTGTACCACAGCCAATTTTTGAGTTTTCGTGGTCTCGATGACAACGCACTAGAAACGCCGTGGGAGCGCGGTATAAACGCAGAAGAAACGTCACGAGAGCGCAATGAACGCAGCAACAGTTCTTCGTGGTCGCTGTGTGAACGCAGCCAAATGGAAAACAACTTGTTCAAACGCTGTCAATACGCAGTGAGAGCAAGATAGAGACGCAGTGAGATCCCAAAGGTCTCCGTGAGGTTTCCGTGCAAGCGCAATTGACTTATCACTGCGTCTACGCTGCGATTAGCTGCGTTCCTTGAGCGCGCTGACGGAGCTCTCGTGGCGCTGTTGGAGATATTACGGCGCTGTCACGGCGACCTCACTATGCTTCTACGGCGTGCTCATCAGAACGCCGAGCCACGGCGTGTACTTTGTGCTTGTTCAAAGTACGCGCCGTTGCATGGCGTTCTAAAATGTTTAAGGCGATCCCATCGCGATGGACGAAGATGCTGTTGCGTTGTTACGGCGCTGTAGGAGACTCTACTGCGTTTCCCTAGCCGTTTAACATTATTTACGGACGCAGTGGGATCGCCGTGAGGACGCAGCTCTGGTGTGACAGGGTTTTTAAAACAATTAACAAACAAGACATCAGTCATCTAATGTGCACTAGTAATATCCCGCCCTGACGTTGATATATACAAATAAGCAACGTCCGAATGGTGCCAAAATGGAACTCATCATATAGCATGCCGAGATTGCCGAGAGATTCATGACGAAAATCTGTTTGAAATTTAGACTTATATTAAACAAAGTTTTCAGTTAACAGGAAGTTGACGCCCGATTAGTACAAAAATGGCTTACCGAAATAAAAAATGGGTAAAAATTGCTCCTTCGGAGCGGGGATAAAATTATGATAAAAATATTCTACTTAAAAAAAGAAAAAAAAAACGGGGAAATAAGTCCAATTGTTGAGTACTTTAAATGATCTATGGAATTCATGAACAATGCAATATCGTAAAAAGTAATTGATTCTCTTCGAACTGCAACGCGTCATTTGTTTGTAACACATTGTAAGATTGTTTTATTTCACATTGTAAAACCTTTATTACTCAAATATTTGTCAAATTAATAGATTTCGTCCGCCATTTGCTACATTTATTGCTTTTTGGTTATTCATCAGTTTCACTTTTTATCTTCAAACATACATGTAGTTATGCTCATCAAAACGAGTAATAAAATTCATTAAAACCTATAGTTTTTGAAGTCCTTTGTTGAAACAGATTTCATATTTGATGCAAAACATTTAGGACAAACCTTTACAGCATGGCCCCTTATATCCATAATCGCATATGCAGCTATTGTTTGTCGACAGTGTACCATTGTAGCAAAAGTGACATGGTTTGTATTCGTTAAGTTCGTTACCGACAACAGGAAGAAAACAAGCTCCAAAGCAGGTGTCTATTGTTTTTGGCGATACGCTATGCGGGCAACAAAACTCTCGCTGTCTCAACTGCGTTTGATTGCCACAATGCCCGATGCATGCCTGCCATGGCAGCCAAGAGTGAAAGGCACAATCTTCCGTTACATTACAGTCTCCGGTCACAGAATTAAGATATAAAATGAATGAAGAAATAGCAGTCAGCCAAACATGACCGAACATTTTGACACCAAATACTGATAATGACCTATAGGACCTTTATCAATAAATATCCAAATATAATCTTGAGATTGATTCAATTAGAAATTCTATAATGCAAATGTTTAAGTAACTAAATACAGTTAGATGAAATATCTTCACAGTCATCTGTAGAAGTATGCACGTTTTTATGAAACGCATGACAAAAGGATAAGATTTTAGTTTTGACACAAAATACCTTTGCAACTAATTATTTCATGACCTTTGCCCAAATAAATATGCTTTTCATGTTTCTAGCTAATACCAATTTCATAACAACAGACAATTATGATTCAGATATTTACCCTGATGTATATACAAAACTAAATAGACTTTTGTTTGTTTGGCGTAGTTGTCATGGCCGTTTAATCAAATGTGCAAAAATTCGATAAGTACATGAATATCAGATAGATATCAGTCAGATATATAGTACATGTACATCAGATAGATTTCATACATGTACATTGAACTCGACATGCGCCGTTCAAACAATATGGCAGCATATATCAAATATATATATGTAATATACAATATTAGAAATACTCTCTTGACCCGAGGAGCCTGGAAAAAACAGTGCCCCACGGAGACAGTATTCTAATCAAAATTATGCACTTTGTTGCAGAGTCCTGACCTGCAAAACCATTCTTTGTCCATATTCACTTTCCAGCACATCTTTCTTCTATTCTTCATGGCCATGACGCTGCAAAAGAAAACTCAATTCGAAAAAGCTATTCACAATTTATAATTGTACAAAAACAATACCTATGCAACTATTCACAAGTAGTTTAAATGGAAATCTATAATAGATTATAACCATGCAACCTAATTCTAAATAATGGGTTTGGGTGGGAGGGGATTTTTTGTGACCGACTCAGGGAACAGTTGAATATAAAAGGAAGAGCTTAACGCGCACGCTCCAAGACCAGGAAGTGTGGAGTTATTGCCCTTGAATTAACATTACTAGAGTTATATTTCTTGCCCCAAACAATATGCTTAACTGCATGAAATAACAGGGTTTATCCATATTTGATAAACCTAATTATTTCATGACCTTTGCCCAAATAAATATGCTTTTCATGTTTCTAGCTAATACCAATTTCATAACAACAGACAATTATGATTCAGATATTTACCCTGATGTATGTACAAAACTAAATAGACTTTTGTTTGTTTGGCGTAGTTGTCATGGCCGTTTAATCAAATGTGCAAAAATTCGATAAGTACATGAATATCAGATAGATATCAGTCAGATATATAGTACATGTACATCAGATAGATTTCATACATGTACATTGAACTCGACATGCGCCGTTCAAACAATATGGCAGCATATATCAAATATATATATGTAATATACAATATTAGAAATACTCTCTTGACCCGAGGAGCCTGGAAAAAACAGTGCCCCACGGAGACAGTATTCTAATCAAAATTATGCCAAATGGATCACGGACACTGTCACGTGAACCATCCGCCAATACCAGGCGGCAATTTTGACAACAATGACACCTGTAGATATGATACATAAGAATGTCTATACTTGGACATTCTAGATTCAGATATATGTATATGATATATAATAAGATAGATAAGTAAACGGACCATGACTTGCCACAGATATATCAGCTAGTATATTTTAAGGATAGGTGCGAGAGGAAGATGTCACAAAATGCACAATAGCATTTTTCAGGGAATTTATGTATATATTGTTACCCAGATCTGACAAATGCACACCATCTAATCTAAATAATCGCTTTTGAGTTATCTGGATATCTGGATATTTGATAGATGCACCATTAAGCTTTTTCAAAACAAATGTTGCAATGGCACTATTTATTCTACGCCTAGAGTTTTCACCTTCAATGGTTGATAAAGACTGCCTCCAATTACTTCTAGGTAATATATGTGACCATACAATGACAGTGTTTGGCAAGAGGTCTGCTATTTTAGATAAAGTTAGTTTCATGAATTTTTGAATACCTTTTAGGGTATTTTGAGGGTCCCCAATATTATTACCCCCGCAGTGAATTATCAAAATAGTTGGTTGTTTATTAGCTATTAACATACTTGACACAGTTGTATACAAGTACTCCCAAACCATTCCCCTTCTACCATTCCAATTAATGGTAAAGTGGTTTAATCCAAGGTTTAACTGATTTGTGGTCTCTGCATATTTCTGTGCCCAATGAATAATAGATGAGCCAATGATCCAAACTGAATCTGAAATTTATGTATGATTTAACAGCATAAAACTAAAAATTCTATTAACATGGTCTTATGTAGGATTTGAAAGCTGAGGAACTCCATCTACCCATGTGCTTGATTTGTATTTCAGAAACCCCTTTTAAGTACAGGTAAGTTGCACCTCCAATCCTAAATGAGTGCGACTTGAATGAATTTGTAGGTACCTCTAGGAATTTTAAGGATTTATACAGCATGGATGAAAATTGATATTGAGTCAATGGTTTAGTATTGCAGTGGGCAAATAGATGTGTTGCTTGAATGCATTGCCTATGACTTTGAAATTTTTGAAAAATTTGAAACATCAAAAAAGAATCTGGTGTTTTTGGTATTCTAATGGATGAACCGTTACCAAATTGATCTGTTTTTGAGCAACCCACAAAAACTGTAAACTCATCCTCCAACATTTGAACATGATTTCTTTCCAATGCCACTAGTTCACTTACTCTCAATAAAGCAAAAAATGCAATGAGAAATGCTGACTGAAATAAATGTGCTTCATACGAAGAAATAGTTAAATGTGGAATGATACTGGTAATTTGTGTTAATAAAGACAATGTAATTGGTTGTCTAATGTCCTGAGTTCTGCATGACCTTTTAAATCCTGCTAACAACTTTTTGACCAAAAAGGATTCTGTAGCATTCTGCCAACCATGTAAATTTACAACAAAACTCAAACCAGCCATATAAGATTTTGCTGTTGAAAATGCAAATCCAGATTCCTTCATATAAGCTATAAACATTACTATATGATCTATAGGTGGTGGCCACAAATGCTCAAAGGAAGCTTGAACTCTGAAATTAAAAAATGCTTGGATGCCTTGTTTATAAACTTTACTTGAGTTTTCAGATATACTGGCTTCTAACAGTTGATCTATAGTTGATGAATAATCTCCCAAAATGGAGCAGGAATTTGACATGGAAAATTGTCTGCTGTAGGAGCCAACTGTCGGAATCTTGACCACTGAAAGCGAGAAATAGCATCTGCTATATTATTATTTTTTCCCGGAACATGTATAGCTCTAACCTGGATATTATAACTAAGGGTATACAATACCAACGCTCGAATCAAAACCATGACCCTGTTATTTTTTGAAGACTTTTGATTAATAATATGAACTAATGAGAGATTGTCAATATGCAACAATAACTTTTTTGCATATAGTTGTTCTGCCCAAATAAAAACTCCCAAAACAATAGGCACAAGTTCAAGAAAAGTAATATCTTTTGTTGTCTCATAAAACCAATGTGAAGGCCAAGCCAAATAACACCACTGACTGCCAAATATAACCCCACACCCTTTTGAACCTGAGCTATCTGTATAAATTTGAGTGTCTCATCATCTTGCCATGTCAAAGATGGAAAAGGGGTTAATCCATTAAACTTTGTAAGAAATTCTACCCACATTTCTAAATCCAATCTGATTTCTTTTGAAATTCTTATGAAATGGAAAGATTTTTTACCTCCTGCTAAAGCCGCATATACACGACGACAAAATGCTCTTCCTGAGGGCAAAGCTTTAACCACAAATGCTAGTGACCCTGCTAATGACTGTAATTTTTTAACGGTGACCTTTTTACAACTTAAAGCATCGTTAATTTTTTCCAAAAGTTCAGTAACTTTATTTTTTGGAATGAAAATAGTTCTTGAAACTGTGTCAATGCCTAATCCTAAGAAACAAATAGATGTACATGGACCTTCTGTTTTTTCTGGAGCTAATGGGATCCCTAAAATTTCAGATAACTTTATCATATGAGCCATTAACATCTCACAATCAGCTGTGTTTGCTCTACCTATAAATAAAAAATCATCTAAATAATGAATGATCCCCCTTGAATTTGACCTTTGCTGCAGCTCCCAGTGAAGGAAGGAAGAGAACATCTCAAATAATGAACATGAAATTGAGCAACCTATTGGCAAGCATTTGTCCACATAATATGAATTTAAAAACTTGAAACCTAGCAAGCAGAAATCTTCAGGACAGACTGGCAACAATCTAAAAGCACTTGAAATGTCCATTTTGGCCATTAATGCACCCTCCCCTATCTCCTGAATCAGTGACAAGGCTTGATCAAATGTAGAGTACGACACTGAACAATATTGCTGATCAATGTGATCATTGATACTATTACCCACTGGGTGTGATAAATTAGAAATCATACGCCACCCCCCTTGTTTTTTGGGGAGGATACCAATAGGATTACACCGCAAATTTGAAATAGGTGGACAGGGAAAGGGGCCTAAAATTCTACCCAATTTTATTTCTTTATTTATTTTTTCATGTAACTCAACAGCATGTTGCTCTGCAGATATCATGTTTTTAAATTCAACCTTTTTTCTAATGCCTGTATATTGAAGTGAAAACCCATTTTTAAACCCATTTGATAGAACTGTTGCTATTTCTTTGTTTGGGTAATTTACCAGTAAAAAATCGAAGTTAGATGTATTGATTGGAGTGCTGCCAATATCCCATAATTTAAGTAACAAGTTACATGTAGGTTTGCCGTCCTGTGGTTTGCTGTCGATTCCTGAAAAATTTGTTGTTGGAATTAAAATTTTCCGAACGAGCAGGTGCATTTTTGGGAATTTGACTAGATTGATTATTTTTGAAGCAGTTAATGGAGGGATGATATGCATTACATGAAATGCACTGATGCAAATACTTGCAATATTGTTTCTGACAAACACCTTCATAATTGTAGGCATAACATTTCAAATACCTACGAGTTGACTGATTTGACAATTGGGTTTTATTAACTGTTTGCATGTAAAACAACCATAGTTCAGCATCAATAGATCCCCAGTTTAAAGAGGAGTCGACAGACTTCTTTAAGCGAAATTGCACATCATAATCCAACCAACCTGAATTGTTACTAGCAGCCCCCCTTTTTATTGTTGACATATACCTGAAGAGTGAAATGGCTTGTAGTGGATGTTTTTCTAAGTATATAGAAGCATATATGAAAAATGCATCCATCCATTGTGAGAAGTTTGTAATTTTTGTTTCTTTATTTTTTGGTTTGACCTGAAAAACACCCCCCTCGAAAACAATTTGATTTTGCATTTCTGTGCAAGGCTCTTGAAGCAACAATTTGTTTAAATGAACAAATTCGCCATTCCAAATTTTATCTTTAAGAGCTTGGGATACATGGGATCCCAGTATAGAAGTAACACTGTTAAATGGGTTTGGCGTGTCAATATTATTTTCCAAATAATTTTCTGTACCTTGATTCATGTTGGTGGGAACATGTGACGACAACGCACTTGGTGCGTCAGGGGTGGGGTTAACTATGGGCGGCATGTTGTGAGGAATCATCCCAATCATCCCGCTCCGTGACATTCCCTGGCCTGCTTCAGTTGACGCCTGTGTCGCTAGTGTCGTCGGAGCCGCAGGTGTTGGAGGAGTCGCTTGTGTCGGAGGAGCATTAATATTGGAGATGTTTGCAACGGGCTGTCTCACTTGACCTCCTCTACGATTTCCGCGACGACCTCGTGCCAATACACTACTCGAGGCAACTGAATTTGTTCCATTTGGCACGGCTGCGTATGGGCTTCTCGCCTTAGATGCCCTTTGGTTCCTTACCCTCAGCATGATATTGAAATAATATGCCGGTATAAAGTAATAAAACTCGCCGATTAGAACGATAAAACTTGATTATTTCTCTAGTTGATTTTTTGTGACCGACTCAGGGAACAGTTGAATATAAAAGGAAGAGCTTAACGCGCACGCTCCAAGACCAGGAAGTGTGGAGTTATTGCCCTTGAATTAACATTACTAGAGTTATAGTTCTTGCCCCAAACAATATGCTTAACTGCATGAAATAACAGGGTTTATCCATATTTGATAAACCTAATTATATAATGACCGCTAATAATGCAGTATATTCTTATGACATAAAGCTACATCAGTGGCCAACAAAAAAAATGAATAAATAAGACTTGTGAAATTATGAGCAATTGGTGAACACTATGATTATTCAACGAAATTCACTAAAGATGCAATATGGAAAAAAAGTAATTGTAACACATCTTTGATTTTTACACATTGTATGATTATTTTATTTCACATCGTAAAACTTTGATTTATCTAGGTACATGTATCTATCAGCCACATCAGCATCCTCCAAAAATTATCACACCCACCATACATTTGATGGCTTGTGGTGACCCACTTCACATTTCAATTTATTATCATTCATAGTTATGTTCATCAAACCAAGACGGGAAAGTAATTCAAATTTAGTTTTGACAAAAAGTAATTTCTTGAAATTACAAATTTGATTAAGAAAAAAATGAAAGACAAGCATCGGTAACATTTTCAAGCATCTGCGCATTCAGAACGGGGTTATAATTTCGATAAAAAATATTCTATTTAAAAAAAAAACCGGGGAAATAAGTCCGATTGGTGGGCTCTTTCGTTGTTCCATAAACTTCAACAAATATACAACATCGAAAAAAGTAATTAATTCTCTTCAAACTGCAACGCGTCATTTGTTTGTTATACACTGCAAGGTTGTGTTAATTCACATTGTAAAACCTTTATCTCTCAAATATTTGTCAAATTAATAAATTTCGCCAGCTATTAACTAAATTAATTGCATTTTGGTTATTCATCAGTTTCAAGTTTTAATCTTCAAACATAGTTGTGCTCATCAAAACGAGTAATAAAATTCATTAAATCCTATAGTTTTTTTAAAGTTCTTTGCTGACACAGATTTCATGTTTGATCCAAAACATTAAGAACAAACCTTTACAGCATGGCCCCTTATATCCATAATCGCATATACAGCTACTGTTTTTCGACAGTGTACCATTGTAACAGAAGTGACATGGTTTGTATTCATTGAGTTCGACCACAGGTAGAGAACAAGCTGCAAAGCAGTTGTCTATTGTTTTGGGTGATACTCTTTTCGGGCAACAAAACTCTCGCTGTCTTAACTGCGTTTGACTGGCACAATTCCCGATGCACGCATGCCATGGCAGCCAAGAGTGAAGCTGACAATCTTCCCCCAAACTACAGCTTCCAGTCACAGAATTAGATTGATATAAAATGGACGAAATGGACAGAGCAATCAACCAGACATTACCTAACATTGTGAGGTAGGTATTGTGAACGACCTATAGGACCTTTAACAAAAACATCCATAAATCACCTTTGGTGTGATTTTTCTATAATGCAGATGTTTAAATTACTAAATAGAGTTATTTGATATATCTTTATAGTCACTGGTTGAAGTATGTACGCTATGTACTTATTTATCTTTTTATGAGAGGTAATTTACTTCGCAAAGTAAATGATTGAATGATCTTTTGACACAAGTATCTTTGCAACAACGTCAAAAAAGCTAATTCTCAAGAACTTCAAGACAGAATCATGGATTCTGAATCATACGGTAATCAGAAATACTTTTATTTATTTGCTTTAGACTTACACGTTGGTATTGCTACCGATGGCATTAAAGAACGATTATACATTGAAAGTTAATCTAAACAGAAAATTATAGTAAAATTATCATAATAACAATTACGTTATTTAAAATAATATATTTCCAAAATCTGCCAATCTAAGTGGACAAAATTATCAGATCCCTGCATGGATAATAGGACATTGACTCTCCGTCGTAGAAGATTTTGTCTAAAATTGTTCCGGACTATCAACGCGAAAATGGAATTATATGCTGTCTGTCTGAATCAAAAGATCTTTCCTTTATGGATTTTTGGATTAAAGGATTGATTGGACTTTTATAAAATTATTTAAAAAGACACCAGAAAGTATTTTTGCAGGTACATGTAACAACTATTTGGCAATGGATATATATTGGTATTTTTTGCAAACGTGATCCTCAAGTAAAAATGGCACTGACTGTGAAAAGGCAAATGTGTGTAAGAATTAAATCCCCGCTTAACTGAAATAACTGGGGTTTTTTTTTTTTTGTTCTTTCCTGATGTCTAATAATAAAAAAAATAATGTTGTAATTCTTAATTAAGGTCTTCCGTTTCCAACGGAAGACCTTATAGTTTTCGTACGATTTCTTATTATTAAGGTCTTCCGTTTCCAACGGAAGACCTTATAGTTTTCGTACGATTTCTTATTATTAAGGTCTTCCGTTTCCAACGGAAGACCTTATTGTTTTCGTACTGTTTCTTATTATTATTTTTTTCCACAAATTTTGTGCACGCGATTTCTCAGAAACTATTCAGCCGATTTTGACAATTTTTTCACAGATGATTGCCAGAGGTCATAATTCTAGACGTTTTTTGAAATTTTTAAACCGTCACTTCCGGTACCGAGCTACGGCGGAATTTCTATCTATTTACGACCTATTTTGTGCAGAGCTGATCTCAGAAACTATTAAAGATATGAATACGAAATTTTCAGGATAGGTAGTGTATAGTTTGAAGTTGTGCACTATTATATTGTTTTACGCCAGTGGCGCCATTTCTTGGAGCTCGCCTGGGCTCGAAAATTGGGTACGAATTTCTATTCAAAATTTTCATACGTTTTGATCTGTATCTTTTTATGAGTTGATATTTTGTTAAGACATGTATAACAAAAGTAGTAGATAATCATAAGTTCTTTCCAACGAAATCAAGAAAAAGGGGGCTGGCCCCTTTTTTTGGGGGGGGGGTGGCAAGAAACTCTTAGAGTCTATTACAAATTACATAAAAACGATTAAGATTTCGTAATGCATTATAAAAGCAAAGTTGTTATTTGTAGCAATATCTATCTGGAAAACTCATTGCAACACCCATTTATTACGTAATTAAGGATTTGTATACATTATCTTAAAGTGTGTGTGTGTGTGGGGGGGGGGGGTAATTCTAAAATTATATCGATTATTCATGGTATGATTAAAAACAGAAATCACAAGGAAGACCTACTCGTTACTCGTAACGAGATCGTATCTAGTTATTAAGGTCTTCCGTTTCCAACGGAAGACCTTATAGTTTTCGTACTGTTTCTTATTATTATTATTATTATTTTTTTTTCCAAATTTTGTGCACGCGATTTCTCGAAAACTATTCAGCCGATTTCAGTCATTTTTTCAGAGATAAGAAGTCATGATCTGAATTTTATATGTTTTTGAAATTTTTGTTGTCGTCACTTCCGGTACCGATTTATCGGCCATTTTGTAGTTTTTTACGACCTATTTTGTGCAGAGCTGATCTCAGAAACTATCAGAGATATGACTATGAAATTTTCAGGATAGGTAGTCTATAGTCTGAAGTTGTGCACTATTATTTTGTTTTACGCCAGTGGCGCCATTTCTTGGAGCTCGCCTGGGCACGAAAATTGGGTACGAATTTTTATCCAAAATTTTTATACGTTTTGATCTGTATCTTTTTATCAGTTGGTATTTTGTTAAAAGATATACAACAAAAGTGGTAGAAAATCAAAAGTTCTTTTCAACGAAATCAAGAAAAAGGGGCTGGCCCCTTAAATTAGGGGCCAAGACACTCGTAAACTCTATTAGAAATAACTTAAAAATGATAAAGATTTTGTAATGCATTATAGAAGCAAAGTTGTTGATCGTTACAATATCTATCAGAAAAAATCATTGCCACGCCCATTTATGACGTAATTAGGGTTATTTAGGGGCCAGAGTACTTAAACTTTGTCACGATATATCTGGAGAAGGAGACATATTTTCTTAAGTATTGTAGAAGAGAAAATGTCTGTCTTAATAATAATAATCAATTCCACTAATCAAAACACCAATCTCTGTCCCCATTAAGGATCTATAGGGCTGGCCCCTAAAATATTCAGTCATTTGTATCTCAAAAATGAAAAACAATTTTAGATAGGTGTAAGAACAAAAAATGTTATTATTCGTGAGACCTTGCGAATGAACAGAAGAAAAAGGGGCTGGCCCCTTAAATTAGGGGCCAAGAAACTCGTAAACTCTATCACAGATAACGAAAAAACGATAAAGATTTTGTAATGCATTATAGAAGCAAAGTTGTTGATCGTTACAATATCTATCAGAAAAAATCATTGCCACGTCTATTTATTACGTAATTCGGGATTTTTAGGGGCCAAAGTGCTAAAGCTTTGACGCAATATATCTAGAGACGAAGACATATTTTGTTAAGCATTGTAGAAGAGAAAATATCTGTATTGATGATTCTAATCGATTCCATTAATCAAAACACCAATGTCTGTCCCCATTAAGGATCTAGAGGGCTGGCCCCTAAAATATTCTATCATTTGTAATTATAAAATGAACAACAATTCTAGATAAGCGTAAGAACAAAAAATGTTATAATTCGTGAGACCTTTCGAATGAACTCAAGAAAAAGGGGCTGGCCCCTTTATTTAGGGGCCAAGACTGTCGTAAACTCTATTACAGATAACTTAAAAACGATACAGATTTTGTAATGCATTGTAGGAACAAAGTTATTGATCGTAACAATATCAGTTTGTAGAACTCATTTCCAAACCCATTGATGACGTAATTAGGGATTTTAGGGGACAAAAATCTTACATCTTTAATGTTCTGTATGAGAAAAAGCAAAACTTTTTGTTAAGCATTTTAAAGGATAATGACAATCGTTTACATTTTCTGAAAGGGAGTGGTTGAGGGGAATTCTGAAATGTCATTGATATTTTAATGCTATCGTTTAAAAATTGAACGGAAGACCTACTCGTTACTCGTAACGAGATCGTATCTAGTTATTATTATTTTTTTCCACAAATTTTGTGCACGCGATTTCTCGAAAACTATTCGACCGATTTCAATCATTTTTTCACAGAAGATGGGACTTGATGTAAACTTCATACGTTTTTGAGATTTTTCCTGTCGTCACTTCCGGTACCGATTTATCGGCCATTTTGCACATTTTCACGACCTATTTTGTGCAGAGCTGATCTCAGAAACTATCAGAGATATGACTATGAAATTTTCAGGATAGGTAGTCTATAGTTTGAAGTTGTGCACTATTATGTTGTTTTAGGCCAGTGGCACCATTTCTTGGAGCTCGCCTGGGCTCGAAAATTGAGTACGAATTTTCATTCAAAATTTTCATACGTTTTGATCTGTATCTTTTTATCAGTTGATATTTTGTTAAGACATATATAACAAAAGTAGTAGATAATTAAACGTTCTTTCCAACAAAATAAAGAAAAAGGGGCTGGCCCCTTAAATTAGGGGCCAAGACACTCGTAAACTCTATTACAAATAACTTAAAAACGATCAAAATTTTGAAATGCAATATAGAAGCAAAGTTGTTGATTGTAGCAATATTTATCAGGTATAATCATTTTCACATCCATTTATGACGTAATTAGGGATTTTAAGGGGCCAAAGTACTTAAACTTTGATGCAATATATCTAGAGAAGGAGACATATTTTGATAGGCAATGTAGAAAAGAAAATGTTTGCATTGATGATTCTAATCGATTCCACTAATCAAAGCTCTAAAGTCTGTCCCCATTAAGGATCTAGAGGGCTGGCCCCTAAAATATTCAATCATTTGTATCTCAAAAATGAACAACAATTTTTGATGGGTGTAAGAACAAAAAATGTTAGTATTCGTGAGACCTTTCGATTGAACTCAAGAAAAAGGGGCTGGCCCCTTAAATGAGGGACCAGGACACTCGTAAACTATATTACAGATAACTTGAAAACAATCAAGATTTCAAATATCTTTGGTACCTAGCCTTTTTACAAAATTGATACCAGCGAGATTTTAGTCACTGTAAGTGATTGAGACACAAACTTTTATAAATGATAGACAATCGATTGAAGATATATTTAAGGGGTTTTCTTTTGTCAACCGTCACTTCCGGTACTCACCAGAAGACTTCAAACAATTCATTTTTTTCACAAGTTTAACTGATTATCTTTGGTGTTTCATCTTCCATGATTAAAAGTGGTGTACACTAAATAAATGTATAAAAAAAAACTAGCTTTTATTTTCATAAACCTCTTTTGTTCGTCCGTTTCGGACTCGAGACAAAAAACCTAGATTCACCAAGATCGCAGATTTGGCAGAGAATATCGATATTTCATCGTATCATATGAAAACAAAATCGGACGGAAGACCTACTCGTTACTCGTAACGAGATCTAGTTATTATTATTTTTTTCCACAAATTTTGTGCACGAGATTTCTCGAAAACTATTCGACCGATTTCGACCATTTTTTCAGAGAAGATGAGTCTTGATGTAAACTTCATACGTTTTTGAGATTTTTCCTGTCGGCACTTCCGGTACCGATTTATCGGCCATTTTGTACATTTTTACGACCTATTTTGTGCAGAGCTGATCTCAGAAACTATCAGAGATATGACTATGAAATTTTCAGGATAGGTAGTCTATAGTCTGAAGTTGTGCACTATTATTTTGTTTTACGCCAGTGGCGCCATTTCTTGGAGCTCGCCTAGGCACGAAAATTGGGTACGAATTTTCATTCAAATTCTTCATACGTTTTCATCTGTATCTTTTTATCAGTTGATATTTTGTTAAGACATATATAACAAAAATAGTAGATAATTAAACGTTCTTTCCAACAAAATCAAGAAAAAGGGGCTGGCCCCTTAAATTAGGGGCCAAGACACTCGTAAACTCTATTGCAAATAACTTAAAAACGATCAAAATTTTGTAATGCAATATAGAAGCAAAGTTGTTGATTGTAGCAATATTTATCAGGTAAAATCATTTTCACACCCATTTATGACGTAATTAGGGATTTTAAGGGGCCAAAGTACTTAAACTTTGATGCAATATATCTAGAGAAGGAGACATATTTTGTTAGGCAATGTAGAAAAGAAAATGTTTGCATTGATGATTCTAATCAATTCCACTAATCAAAACTCCAAAGTCTGTCCCCATTAAGGATCTATAGGGCTGGCCCCTAAAATATTCAATCATTTGTATCTCAAAAATGAACAACAATTTTAGATGGGTGTAAGAACAAAAAATGTTAGTATTCGTGAGAACTTTCGATTGAACTCAAGAAAAAGGGGCTGGCCCCTTAAATGAGGAGCCAAGACACTCGTAAACTATGTTACAGATAACTTGAAAACAAGCAAGATTTCAAATATCTTTGGTACTTAGCCTTTTTTACAAAATTGATACCAGCGAGATTTTAGTCACTGTAAGTGATTGAGACACAAACTTTTATAAATGATAGATAATCAATTGAAGATATATTTAACGGGTTTTCTTTTGTCAACCGTCACTTCCGGTACTCACCAGAAGAGTTCAAACAATTCATTTTTTTCACAAGTTTAACTGATTATCCTTGGTGTTTCATCTGCTATGATTAACAGTAGTGTACACTAAACATATGTATAAAAAACCCTAGCTTTTATTTTCATAAACCTCTTTTGTTCGTCCGTTTTCGGTCTCGAGACAAAAAACCTAGATTCACCAAGATCGCAGATTTGGCAGAGAATATCGATATTTCATCGTATCATATGAAAACAAAATCGGACGGAAGACCTACTCGTTACTCGTAACGAGATCTAGTTCTTAATCTAATTGTAATAAAATTCATCCAAGATCCAACAATGTTCCATGCGTGAAGCAAACTTCTAGCACAGAGTGCCCTTTTAAACTATTTTTCACCCTAATCACACAGTAAAGTAACCCATCCTCGAAAATCCACATGACTATTATCAAGATAAAATATTAATCCTCTGAAAAGTTATTCAGTCCTTGGCTACACGTACTATATAGTAAATGTAAGCGTATAAGTAAAACAATTTCTTTAAATTATGAAATACTCTTAATCAAATCACTAGTGATACAACGGTGAGCACAGTAGTGCACGTCACATACCAATATATTAATAATGTGATGATTCGTTAAACCTGTCACAAGTATTTAATGAAAATGATTTTCTTTGTTATTATATTTTTCTTTATTTTTTTTTCAACTTTGAATTCTGCGAGGATAACAAGTTAAATCTAAGTCTAACCATTAGCTAGACGATTCGAAATCATATATATCATAGCCAAGACACCAAGCATGAATCTTGGGATTTTTTTGAGTCATGTTAAACCCCATCTGTTCCATCTTTAACGCTTAAATTCTACTAAGGTAACCTAAGCTTTTTTTTTTAAAGAAATGTACTTCATCACACGAGAAATACAATAATAACTTGTGAATACATGTACATGTGTAGTGCCCTCTGGATAAATAAGATTACTACTAAATTTGCATTTTCAGTTTAAGGTAACACATGCAAATTACAATTGTGTTGTATCTAGTAAAAAGCAAGCAGCCTATCCAAACATTTTGCCTTCATATTAACCCAATATATCATATACCGATATCGTGTGTAAGCTAGTAGCTTTATGATAAAGTTAACTAACTTAAATTTCTCGACTTCAATTTCTTCTCATTCTTCAGAATTTCTTATGGACAAATATTACGACGAACTACTGATTTTGGCAGTTGTCATTCAGTTAAGACGTTTTAAATCTTAATCGTAAAATCCTTTAAGAACAGTATTGTCTAGATATATTTTGCTTTCATTTTTTGTTAAAAAATTGTATGCTACATATATGTAATATGTTAACCCCAAAGAATCCAGTTTTACTCTTTATATTTTTAACGTTTAAATGTTTCACCAAAATGTTTTGAAAAAGGAAATACAGTTGCAATTCACAAAGCACAAGACACCTGTTACTGAGGGTTTCCTCTTGAAAAAAGATAAGAATAACATCAGATCAATTTTGATTGACAAATTTTACGGCTTCTAATGATGTATGTTTTATATCCAAATAATACATGCCAATGCATAATGACAATTAACCAAAACCAATTCTCAATAGTAAACCAAAAACAATCCCTTTTGTGAAAACATTAATATCCGCACTGTTACACCGATATGATCAATTATTAACAAGACATCCTTTACATTGTAATTATCACAAAGAGACTGCTTTAGTAAACAACATAATGGAAAAAAGAGTATTTTAGACAGAACTCCAATGTGACTTTATTCTCTGACTTTGATATGAGCACATCATATCTCAAACAAACCCTTTATAAATATAGTATAACGCAGTTAGTATATGAACAAAGGCAGTAGAAAGAAAATGAAAATCGGACCTGGACTATGAAATAGATATAGAAGTTTGTTTGAACTAAGATAAAAAAAAACCTAAGAGCTATACTGGGTTGAAGGGAAACACTTATGCTCAAGACAAGAGATAACTGACAGGCAGACAGACAGACAAACTGACTGCTGATCACTTTAGGGCACTCACAGAGTAGAATGTTTGTTCAAAAATATCGTTTTCGTTTTCAAAGTTTACAGTTATTCAATGAGAGAAATTGGTAAATTGCTAATATGCCTGTTCACTTCTTCAAAGGTAAATATGTCAAAAATAAAAGGAAAACCCCAAGTGTTAGAAAATGCAGGGAACTGATTATAATTAAATATGCCACAGTTTAAAAAATCTTGGTTGATAAGAAAATGCATTAAAAACCATTCATATTATTTAACTGATGCACTGTACGTGTATTCGTCATAAAGATAACGAGAGATAACCCTTCTTATTAGACTATCACCAATTTTAAAATGAACAAGTTGCTCCTCTTTTCTCAATTTTGTGTTTTGATAAGTCCAAAAGTTTCCATCTAGAGACGAATAAACACGATGTACACAAAATCTCCGTCTACAAAAAGTAGAATAAGACAAAACAGTGACTATTATCAATTTGCAGTTTACTTTGACGTTTTGCATTTGTTTTAATATCTACATGTAGAAATAGAACTAGTCGATCAGTTTGTTAAAGCACGCCTTTGTGCACTTTTAAAAGCATACATGTAATCATTTAATTGTAACGTTTTACGCTAGTATTATTTATTTTAGTATTATAATTATGTTATGTATTATATAATATAATTACAAAATATAGTTACATAGTGGTATCAAAAATATATGTCTAAAAACTCTAAATAAACCAAAACTCTAAGTTCGGGATAAAAAAGCAGTACAAAATGAGAGATGACATTGACCGTTCACTATATAAATCCTAAAGGTAATTATTTTCAAAATTGTACTTTTGTTAAATCTTATTCATGACAAAGCATAATTTAATAAACTTCTAAGAAAATCATTTCTGGGAAATAATTGCTATTAAGACTTGTCAAACAAAATATATATTATTTTATATATAATAAAATGTTGTGAAGATTTTATGAAAAAAAATGAAACAGAAGTAAAAACATAGAATTAAATAGTATTTGAAGAATAATTATCTCGTACTGTCTTTTGTTTTATATATTTTAAACATTATTGGTACTTGAAGATTACCAATTTGCTTTTATTTTTTCTCAATCAAGCTTTGCTTATTAATAATCAACGAAAATTCCTTTAAAAAATCCGGAAATCATCTGATTTTTTTGGATTTTACAATCTTGCGCATGCGCATTACATTCACGCTAATGTTTTATTTCCACAATATCACATTTGCATGGATAATCTCAGAAACGATAATACAAATACACGTAAATCATTGAAAATTTGTCATATATTCTATTTATCAAAGGAAATACGGGAGATAACTCCAACTCAGTCCATTTAATATGAAAAATCACGAGAGTTCGAAAGTCAGCATGGTGTGTAAATTCGAAGCGAGCAAAACGTTGGTGAAAAAAGTGTGTACACTGTAATTCTTCATTAATATGAATTAAGGTGGCAGGGGATAGTTTTTTTGGTCGAGGAAATGTGAGGCAGATAGTGCTCATATATGAGATTTAATTTTTCAGTGGATTTTTAAATTTGCTAAAATTGGTTTGCATGCAGGGGACACATGGTCCCGACTCTTGAGAATTTTTAAACATTTCAGAATAAAACAAGTACAACTTACATATAGCACTATAAAGAACAGCCAGGGACGGTCTCAAAATTTTCTGAAAAATTGCCCTTTTTTCACATTTTCACGGGTCCAGAACCACGCTCCAGTCCCGAGCAACTGCCATAAACTACCATAGGATTTGTAGCTTAATGTATACCCATGCAAATAATCACCAATTGATGGGGGGTCAATCACCTTCTTTTTGAGTGACATTTCGTGTTCTGAACCCACCCTACTTTTCAAGCACAAAACCGAAAGTGAAAATTTTGGCCTCAGTTTCGCATTTTTATTCCATATCAAAGTGTCATATATCAATGAAATTGACATGAGCTCCTCTATCCAAAAAATGAATGCAATAGATATTCTAGCAATTTATACCCCTCAAATAACCAGCCAAACCCCAGGTTCTCCCTTTATTTCAAAATTTTGACCGGGTCTTTCCTTCCCTTCGAAACTATCCCCTGCCACCTTTAAAGATTTGATGAAAGGTAGCTACAACCTCAAAATGGTTTGTTATGAATAATTCAACTGTTATTTTCAATATAGCTTCATTAATTTAATCCAAAATCGTTTCAGAGCAATCCTGTAATTTTTTGCTACATTACGGTGTATCAGGAGAAAACGTACCAAGGAAAAAACGTACCCAATCTCTAGGGTACGTTTTCTCCAAGAGAAAACGTACTCTATGAAAATCATAATTATACTACTTAAAAATACTTTTAAATACTATTTTGCATAATGAATAAATAGAAATTTGATATAGAATTTTATAGATATATGAATTGAATACTTTATAATTTTAAAGGGGTTGGGCATATTAAAATAATTTTCAAATGCTACTTTAATGCATAAATGTATATAGTTTGTCCCAAGATATTTTTGCCGCATATTTTCTTAAATTATTCAATATTTATAATAACCTCTTGGTTCAGACGATGTTCATTCAATAGTATGAAAAAATCCCAAGATTTCCCCTTTGAAACGCCCCCTCTAGCTTGTCGGGTATCAGTACACGGCTAAAAATAAAAAGTCTACCAGGTTTTTCCATTGCCAAGGAGATGAAGACGCCCAGATGATAACGTTGAAAAATTGCGCGAGGGGTCCCGAGTATTTCCGAATGAAAGATGTCAACATTCCCCATTATAAATCTCCGTTCCTGTGAATTTTTACGAGGGAAAACTGATAATGTGTGAATGAAGTTATCTTGGGAATTTTCCTTTTCATCGATTTTAATTGCACTTCAGTCACAGGTATGTGTATTTTTATTAAAAATCGTTCAAATATGCAGCATAAATATCTTGGGACAGACTATAGAAATATATTCATGTTATGAATAATATCTTTATAATAATTGTAGCAACTTTTATTTTAATACGAAATAATGACCTGCCATAAAGTGGTATCAGTCTACTTCTTCTAATTATCCATTTATCGGTAGCCTTACCGATTTGAGTTTCTCTATGCAAGATCTCCTGATTTTAATTTTAGTGATAATAAATTAAATACCTCAGCAGTTATTATTATGTAATATTATGTATTGCCTCCCCGCGCAGATGTTCATTGTATATTTTATTTTGTTTCATTTAAGAATATCTATGAAAACCATTATTTACTATTTTCATAGGGTACATTTTCTCTTAGAGAAAATTAAACGTATCCGGGTAAATTGGGTATGTTTTCTCCTGGGTACGTTTTCTCCAGCATTACGGGTATATGGGAGGCATTTTAACTGTTGTGAAGGTCTGTCCCGAGACACAGTTATTCTAACTAAGCAGAGTGTAGTGAAATTAATAGCATTATTGTAGGCTTAAAGCTTGGTTATGTAAATAGTAACAATACGGGGTGTCGATGATCGATTTCGTAAATGTTCGCTATCATATGCAATGTCAACCCGTGCACGCACGGGTCAAAGTCTAGTAGGTCATAAAAAGAATATGCTAATTCATTTTTTTTCATAACAAATGGCAATTTGCATGCTTTGCGAGATAATAACACATAATCATAATCTATCTGCGTGAAAAAGAACTAATTACACTGTACTTATTAATATCATACCTGTATATGCTAATATCTGTAACTTTCGTAGTGTATTGTTTCTTTTTTGAAAGTACTTTAAAGAACAACTTTTTATTTAATTTCAAATTCTGTTCTCAAAAAGAAAATGATTTCACATTTCACTCTAAATGATAAAATTAAATTTGGATCACAATCGATACTTCCACATGAAATTGTTATGTCATCTCCTGTCAACCCCCCAAAAACGATAATGACCGTTGAAGGAAATAAATTATATTACGTAATAACTCAAAAGCATAACTTTTGATAAGAAATTATCAAAAAGTAAATAAAGCCCACAAGACAAATCTATAAGATATGATAAATTGCAACAAATCAATATTGTCAAAAGTCAAAAATCAAAACTTCTCATAAAATCTTTTGATGGAACAGTTACATAATTTAGGAAACAAAATAATTGAACGAAAGTGGAAATCCTTATTCACTTTACTATGAAAATTTAATAATGTTTGGCATGAATTTTTATAATTTTATTTTTTATAATATATCAAGTATGTTACTCCGCATTATTTATTTCAGACACGTTTTAAAAGAATGAAGGGAGGGGAAAACAAGATACATGCATGTAGGAATGTAAATACTAAAACGGTAAGTCGTCAACACAAATGTAAAGCTTATTTAGATAATGTACAGCTCGATTTAAAAGACAGAAGCTCTTACACAGCTAATTGTGCTACATACGTTTCACATATGTTTGAACTTAACACATATACAGCATATGTTAAACATACGTAACACACACGTGAAGTCAAACCGTATGTTACTCATAATTATGTTGAGAAACGTATGGTTAACATACGTGTGATAACATACGTTCAACATCACATATGTTTAACATACGTTAGATTTTACACATGTTAAACGTATGTGAACCATATGTTTTACATATGTAGATCTCAACCACATGGTTAACATCAGTTCTAAAAACCATATGTTACACGTGCGTTAATAATATATGTTTTACATATGTGTGAAGGCATGCATTTAAATAACTTGACATTAAAATTATCTGCATGCGCGGACCTAAGGGGGGCGACCCCCCCCCCCCCCCGCCCCCCCCCCCCCCCCCGGAAAATGAAAGTTAATGAAATTTACACAGTAAAATTATCGCAAACATGCCTCGGATCTCCCCCCTCCTCCCCGGGCAAACACAATTATCCTTCGGACCCCCCCCCCCCCCCCCCGGACAAAATTTTCTGGATCCGCGCATGATCTGCATGTAACTACATTTCTGATGTTGCTTTATCACTGATGTCTCTGAAATGAATGCATGTGAACATGTGTGAAGAAAAGCCTTGCTACTGTGCATGTTTATTGGTTTAAACTTTATAAATAAAGTTGTTTCATTAACAGAAGCCACGTGTCTTCTTAAAATTAATTCGATAACGAATCCGGAATTACAATGTAACACGAAATCGGTTTTAGTTTTGTCGAATGACGATGACAAAATATGCGTCACATTTTTACGTCACGGAGGCAGAAGATGAATTTAGCAGAGGTAGCCTAATGATTGTCAAGCATTCGTTTTTATTTAATTGGATTTGAAAATTATATCGTACAATTACCGATGGCAAAAGAGTAAACATGTACCACGGAGCTGTAACTGTGTTCTCCGGGAAAATTCGGGTTGAATTAATGACGTAAAAATGATGTTTCCCCAGAGAGCTACAACTAAGCAGCTATTTGGTTTAGTGAATTTAGAAGAATCAATGCTTATTAAAACCCATAAAATATATGTCGATCTTGGATAACACGCATTTGAAAAGTGAAATATTGAAAGTAGAGAAAAACGAGAGCAAAGCGTATGCAAAGTAACGAGTAGGTCTTCCATTGCAACTAAGTGAAATTATTACTGAATTGCCTCTATTAAGTTGTATTCTAATTGCATGGTAATTGAAACATTTTTATAGGCATGCATTGGCTGCTTGACATATCCCTGGAAGAGGACATCAACTAGCTAACACAGTCAATGACAGATGTCTCTTTGAATTGATAAAATCATAATGTAAGTACACATACCAATTGCGTTTCTCAATTTAAACATTTTTTTAAGGGTCATTAACACCGCTTGGAAAAATTTTTCCATACAAACCCAACCTAATAAATAACTTAAAGGTATAGATTTCTATGACATACTTCTTAAAAAGTAGAAGTCACTGGGTGTTCAGGATCATTAATGATAATCTGTTGCATGACACCTACATTTGTATTTCTTAGAAAGTAAGTGTAAAATTTTGATACATACATCTGTTTGTCTAATGCATGTTTTATAATTTGTAGCAAATGGATATAATACAGAAGTTTCAAAGATCTGTTCTGATGTAGCTTGAAGATTTTGTAATGAATGATCCAGGATCCAAAAGTTCTTCGCGGAGTTCAAGGACAGTTGCAATGTGGTTGCTAATTTAGTGACAGATTAAGGTAATTCAATTTAGATAAGGATTAATACAGGCATGTAACCAGTCAACCCCCCCCCCCCCCACCCAAACCCAATCCCCCCCCCCCCCTTATTTTTTTTTGTTGCAGCAAAGATGTTTCTTAAATGTTCATATAAAAAGTGAATTATCAAGGAGTTGCCCCCCCCCCCCCCCACGCACGCACACACACACACACACACACACTTTTCTGGGGACTACGTGAAACTATGTGTAAGTGTACTTTAGAATATCATTTCACCCAAATGATTCAAGCTTATTTGCATAAAAATATATTTTCCGCTTACATGTATAAATTATATTTTTTATCATGTATTTAAATGATTGTATGTACTTAAGTTTGTATTAATATTTTAGAAAGAAGTTCAAACAAGTATTGTCATGGGAAAACATTAAAAAGGAAGAAATTGGAGGTGGACAAAAATCAGGATGAATATACTAGAGGTACAAATTTATTTTGTCAAATTAATACTTGTGATTGACCTTCAATAGTGCCTCTCTCTCTCTCTCTCTCTCTCTCTCTCTCTCTCTCTCTCTCTCTCTCTCTCTCTCTCTCTCTCTCTCTCTCTGAGAGCTTGCAAATAAAAGAAAAAATTATTAACAATTGTAATCTTTCTTCATGTTGTATTTGCAATAAAATCGAAGTGGATCCTGTTATTCTTTAACAATATTGTTGAATAAAAAAGCAACTCAGGCATTTGTAAATTTTACTTTATCATAAAATGAAATATAAATCTAAATATAATCATTCAAGGAATTAATGTAGTCCGAGTATCGCACTACGTCATAATACGGATTTTACAATATTGGTTCGACTTTTACAAAGCGTTTTAGATACCCGGTATTGATTTTGCTCTACATCGCTGTTGTAAACAATGGCAATAATAAGCAATTAGAACGGTAAAATATGTATTCTATGAGAGATAGAAATGATTAATGTTGAGAAACCCAATTCTGTTAAAGTAAAATGAAAAACGAAGTTTCTGATTAACCAGGATCTCAGGTATGCTTATATCTTCTTTGTTTTGTTGCCCCCCCCCCCCCGAAATTTTATTTTTCTTTTACTAAAACCGTTTTAAATTTAGAGACAGAAGCTATTTCGAATTAATCAATCGTCAATTAATTAATGTTTTAATGATATCTAACATTGTTGACAGATCTAGGCAGAAAACTGTAGCAAAATATGATTTTAACGGATTTTTTCGCCAGGGTCTACTTGGTTTAGAGCTTATAGCGTGAAAAGTAATCCATCAACATAAAATTTATTTTACCAAATCTTTTTTCTAAGTTGTCAATCTATAGAATAAACATCATGAATTTAAGTTTGAGTCCATAAAATAGTAAAAAAAATTACCAAACGCGATACTAGCATTGCATTTTTTGTATTCTATTTTGATACATCAGGTTCATAAAGCGTACTTACTTACAAAAATTATTGATGAGATATGGCTTAAATAAATATTTTTACTCCATTTTGTATGTTCAGTTCTACTTTTCCCAGAATTGGTAATTATTTTTAGGAAAAACGGACGTCTGGCAAATATCATAATTGTCAATAATTTTCGCAAGGGGGTACACCCGTCTGAGAGGTGATAACAAACAAACTAGCATGTAAACATGCATATTTTCTTTTGTATGTGTATTGCTAGAATGTATTTTTATCATTTAAAGCTAAGCTTTTAATGATTGAGCCCATTTAGTGCCGAGTATAGGACTACCTTAAATTCATTTTTAATCTCGAAACTGTCCTTTTCTGTAACTCTAATTTTAGATTAACAAGTAGCTGAAAATGCAAAATGAATGTTTCCAAAGATCCAAAGATGAAGTTATTGAGTAATCAATTGAAGTGATTCAAGCAGCAAGATGAAGTATATCAAGAATGAACTGAAAAATTAAAAATATCTAAGTAATTTAATTTTAAGTAATTTACATGTTATACGTACAATGTATGTAATTCATGTGAAAAACGTATGTTGGATCCACATACGTAAAGCGTATGGAATGTATCACGTATGTCTAACACACGTGTAACATACATTTCACATATGTTCATTAACGTACGTTAAACACACGTGGTACTTAAATCACGTTAAACGTAGGTGAGGTCACATTCGTATCACACAGGTTTAACGTATGTGGCACATTTTGCTGTGTAGTGTATGCCCAAAATATTTGTATCAAATGTGAAACATTAAGTATTTTTGATATGCCTTTTCTTTAATTTAAATCTATGCAAAACAAAAAACGATTTCTAAGCTTTGTTTTAAACGTTTTTATTAGATTTTTCTTCTAACCATTTAAAGAAACTGAATGCAAAAGGCTGTTGTAAGGTTACTTCTTAATATATTAAGAAGATTCTTATTGTAATGAAAATGAATTAAAAACATGTAAAATAAAATGATGTTATGTGACATGAAGTATGATTTTTTTTTCAGTGGGATACGAATTAAAACTGTCAATTCTATGATTTTGTTGATCCTTTTAAATGCGCAAGTGTATGTGTACCAAGGAGCTCCAACAATTTCATGTTTCTGTATATTTGGTTTGTTTTGTTTCACTTAAATAAGTGTAGTTCTAAAAGATAGCAAGAGCATATTTGTTCATACCAATAACGACAGTAATGTGTTAGGGAGATAGAAACTTAAATGAACGTGCAAACTGTCCTTCCATGTTCATATAATATCGTTTCCGTGGAGGAATTAGACTAAATCTGAATATTTACAAAAGACTTTCAACTTCATTGGTGAGATCGGCTTTTTCGTTTAATTCAAAGGACGTTCCATAGAGACTGGGGTATGTCGACCAGGTGGTTTAATAGGTGCTTATCTGTAGACTACCGAACATATCAAAATGTATGTAATAACACTTGAAAATCATTACTTCAGGTATAGGCTGATCAGGTAGTCGTAGCTCACGTTTTTATAATGTTAGCAAACACATTAAAATACAGATTTTATAAAGACAGTAAAAGCACACAAAAAATTATTTACTGGAATGTTTAAAACTCTTAAGTGAAAATTTAAAATAGATTTTACCATCAATTTTCAACTAAAGAAATACCAGTATTCCATAATAATGTTAAAAATTAAAGAATTGGTATTTTGAGATACGCAAAGTGAAAAGAAATGTCATTGGGCATGCCTGATTGAAGAAATATTTGTAAAATTGCTTTCAAATGTAGAATACTCTTTACCCCCAATCAAATTGAATGTCATTTACTTGTTAAAAATGGTGTACTAATGGTGTACTAACTTTATGGTTGTCCAAGTTTCGGCTTCGGCCACGTTTTGCCCATTTAATTAATGATTATAAATACCTCATATTAATTTATTCGCTAAAGCAAAAAGTCATGTTTTTCTTCTCTAAAACAACCCCTCTTTCGCTTCAGTTTTCAACACACAATGCAAACGACATTAAAAGTACCCGAATGCTGTTGATATTTTACGAAAGGGTCCCGTGAATGGATAACAGATTTTCCCAGTATAAATTATGGTAAAAAATGCATATTTTCATGAAAATTATTCCAGAAATAAATAGGAAAATTATAAAAGAAAAGATTTTAGAATGCTTGACACACACGAATTGAGACGTAAAAGAAAAGCTTAACTTTTGAAAACCTTCTGTAGAAAAGAACGCATTCTTATTTGAAATGAAACACCATACAACTACCAATATGAAAGAAACTGAGACATTGTTCCTACCTTGACAACAATCGCCTTTGTAGCGTAAACTACATTTACATGGAGATGATACGGATATAAGCGTACCATTATGTTCACAAACACGACAAGTTTTGTTTTGAATTCTTTCGAAGTTGGATAAAAAATTGCAATGCTTTAAACAATTGTCAAGATTGTGTGGCGTCACATTAGAACTACAACAGAACACGCGTTCTCGGTGTTGTTTTTGGTGTCCACAAACGCCATTACAACTTCCCCAGTATCTCCATGTAAACATATGACAGTCGTCAGATCCATCCGATTTGCATTGTTCTGCTGTTACAAGCAGACACTTTGTAATAGAAATCAAAAGTATTGATAGCACTCGATTCATATTCTTTTTCTTTCAAGCAATAATTGCAAAATAACACATCGTATTTAAAGTAGTGATCTCACGATAGCAAAGACCGAACAAAAAACAAAGAAAAACTGTCGGATAACAATCACATAAAACGGATCGCCCTGTAATTTTCGAAGTTGATGGTCAATAATATATGGTGGGAACATTTAATTGATTATCGTTGTATTCGTATGAACAGATATCAATGGGAGGGCATTCCATCACGTAAATATACATTGTAATAGCTTTTATAAGACATATTCGTTTTGGAGCTCTTTTGAGAATAAGATAGCAATCATATCTTCGCAAAATTTATTTTGTTACTTATTCCTTAAAACAATTTCAATCTTAAAAAAATAACTGATAAACAAACCTCATATCTATTCCATATCACAACATAATCATTATAGATTGAATTGTTCATTCATAATATTTTAACTTAATTCGACATAGTATAAGTATAAGTTAAAAAAATATCATTATGGGTTAGGGTCTATTAGAAATCGTGTAAAATACTGTATATGGAATCTGGTTTCTTAAACATCGTGGTTCTCTCTCTCTCTCTCTCTCTCTCTCTCTCTCTCTCTCTCTCTCTATATATATATATATATATATATATATCAGCTTTCCTTGATAACAATACGCTTTAACGTCATATATTTTAATTAAATCTTCCAAATATCATTCTTGCTACAAATAAACAAATGATACATTTTGTCTATGCAATTTGAAAACAGTATTTAGCCTTTATAACTTTTTTAATATTTATTTTATCATATTTGGTACATTAAAAATTGAACAATTTATTAATTGAAAGTTAACTCTATAAGCCTTGAAAAATAAACTGACGTGCCTTTTTCTGATAATTATTATTTCTAAGAAAAAAAATAAACAAAAAAACAATGTATAAGGAAACGACATGCACAATACTGTTTTGTATTGTCATACCTAGGTTTAAAATATTTCATTATTTTGGGTTTTAATGATAGATAACCTATTTTTTTAAGTCCTAGTGTATAGCAAGCATTATATGAACTTTTCCGCAACATTTTAACTTTAAACTTTAAACTATAAAAAAGGTCAAAACAATACTGAAAACAGAACCAGAATGGATCTTATATAATTTAATTGTTGCTTTTAGTTATTTTTTCAAATATTTCGGAAATTTACATGTTTTTCATTATGAAAGAGTAAAATACATGCATCACTATTATGAAATACTTTTCCACTACATGTACATGTACCTGTGACTAACATTGCTCTTTTAGCGCACTCTTGGGGGAGGATTCAATCTCAGGTTTGATGATAAACATAAACACTCCTTTGCCAAAGAAAATGTAATTCAAATGAAACTATTTTATTTACAGATGTATACATGTAGGAGGTTAAAAAGTAATTGTACACTCAAAAAAAGGTTGATAGATGGTAGTTGGTTGGGTTGCTTTATCAACTCCTCATTATACTTTTTGTTACAATTTACGCCAACTTGGTTGGTTCAATTGCCATTTTCTACAATATCAAAGTTAACATTGTCGTTTGTTTAAGATCTTAGCTACGCTTATACAATAGTTTTCTATACCTTCCGCTTTTGGCGAAACGACGTATATTTTTACAATTTAGAATCTTCACTATATATACAACCTTTTGTGTAAATATTGGCATTTCTGGTTCAGTAGTTCTTGAGAAGAAGATTTTTAAAACATGTTCCTATGTATTTCTATGTTAAACTTTGAACCCCGCCTGGGGCTGCAGTTTTAGTCTGAGGGTCACGATTTTTACAATTTAAAATCAATCTTCACTATATATACAAGCTTTTGTGTAAAAATTGGCATTTCTGGTGCAGTGGTTCTTGAGAAGAAGATTTTTAAAGACACGCACCCTATACTCACTGTTTCGCAATTATCTCCCTTTTGAAAAGGGCTGTGCCCTTTATTTTAGCAATTTATAATTCCCTTTCCATATGGATGCTTTTTACCAAATTTTGTTAAATTTGGCCCAGTGGTTTTTGAGAAGAAGTCGAAAATGTGAAAAGTTTACAGACGGACGGACAGACGGACGGACGGACGACGGACAACGGGTGATCAGAAAAGCTCACTTGAACCTTCGGTTCAGGTGAGCTAAAAATGGTATGTTATAATTACTTTTTACAAGATTTTTCTTTTAACTTAAAACGCTAGTAAATGTATGTCAACGAAGTTTAGTTCCTTTTTTAGATGTTATTTGTAGATGATACAATAGTACATGTTTCATTTCTTACAATTACACTCATGCACTGATATTAAATACTGTTTTTTAAAATAATATTTGAAATGGTGCTATTTAAAAAACAGTTCTTTTAAAAAAGTAAACTTTTAAATAAAACGTCTATATTTAAAAAAAAAAGAAGTTGTTTGAAAAAACCTTCCAAATTGTTTCCTACCTTGACAACAGTCCCCTTTGTAGTTCGGGGTACATTTACATGTAAATGCAAGGGGAGATGATGTTCCACCATGCTCACAAACAATACACGTTTGGTTTTGATACGATTCAAAATCTTTGGAAAAATTGCAATGTTCTAAACAATTCTCAAGATTGTGTGGATAAACATCTTTACGACAACAGAACACACGTTCTCTGCTCCGTTTTTGATGCCCACACACACCGGTACAACTACCCCATGATCTCCATGAGAAGATCTGACAGTCCCCAAAAGGGCCAGATCCATATGTTGTACAGTTTTCCTTAACTTGATAAACTGCAACCAACATCCCACAGGACATTAAAAGAACTATCGATGTTCTAACCGTCATTGTCACGATTTCTTAATTCAACTCCGAAAGAACTACAAATAAAACACTTACTCCTTTAAAGGGACTAAATGGGATTCATTACTCTTGTTAGTAAAGGATTTAACAAGTCGATGACCTTGTCAAACAAATAAAGTATATTATAGATTTTACATCATAAAATGGACAATAAATTAGGTTCCCCTTTAAAGTACCCAGATGAGGACAATCCATTAAACAAAAACATGGAACTATCCTTGTTTACATAAGATTTTTTATCACTGTAACTTTAAAATCTTTATCAATCGTTCAAAAAGTATTTGTCTTTTCTATCATTCACGCAAGGAAATATGTTACGCAAAACTAACCAAAAACAATAAAAAGCAAATAATTTAAAAAATATTGCAAAGCTTATTGCAAAGAAAGGAGGGGGCTTTTGTTAACCTAAATAGGTCAGTTAGAAGGAAATCTGACACCAAAAAGACAAACTTAAAAGTTAATAAGTTATTTTATATCATCTTAATATATATTCAAAGGTAGCAAGACTTTTAGGCCCCAAGATGTTTAGGCCCATCATTGATAAGACGCTTAGGCCCAAACATGTTTAGGCCCCAAGATGTTAAGGCACCAGCCTACATTTTTCTAAGTTAATTATAATTTTCATTTTATTTTTTAAATCAATAATGGTTTAGGCACCAGCATAAATTTGTATAAAATTTACATTATATTATTTAAAACTTCATTTACTTTAAAAATTATAAAGAAGTATAATCTGCATCTTATGCATAATTTATTATTTTTTAAATATCATATTATTTTATCACATATTATTTTCTATAATTAATTTTCTAATTAGAGATCAAAGGAACCGTAAAGACTTTCATTTACTTTCTGAATGACATGAATTAATTAAATTGTTAAAACAACACCCCCACCGTATCCTGCTCCCTCTCTAGATTGGTGCTAATTAGGAGAAGATAATGAAGAGATCCTCTAGTAATACAATGAGGGTTTCACGCCTCACTTTGGAAGTAAACCATGAAGAGACGGGTCTCCAAAAGAAGACAGGCCAAATACAAATTAAGCTTCATTGGCAGAAAAATTACATAATTTGGGGAGATATCCTTTAATTGTACAAATATGATCACAGAAATAATATTTCACACTCATGAATACTTTTAATGTACATGTAGAAAAACTTGTCAATATTTATTAAGAAAATGTTCAAAGTCTGTTCTTCCAGAAACCAACTTTAACAACCTATTGTATTGTGATTTTAACCTTTTTTGTCATTATTACTCCTACTGTACATGTGATCCTTGACTGTGTTCGTGTACATTTGTATATACTGATTTTGAACCTCAAATACCAGTGAACTGGTCTTGAGCGAATAAAGAATTGAATTGAACTTGTATTTGGGTAATAAGTAGGTGAATTCTTTAGGGATATATAAGGGTTCTTAAAAACATTATGTATAAATCAGTTGCCATAAATAAGCTTACTGAACAAGCTCGGTATTTTGGTTTTATTAAAACGTTGTTGAACGATATAGTTCATATTTATATTTTTACAAGTATAGTTATTGTCACAGACGTTGACATATCGTAAATATGTTTTTAAATTGATAACTATCGTTCCAAACCTGCCTATGGTCGCGTTAGACGTTTTCACGATGTACACGTATATTAGGGGACATCACAGAAATGACAGAATGAACGGTCTCAAGTTTGCCTATGTATAACAAATGGTTAAGGTTATCCTTAGAGTACATGCCATACAAACTGATTTTTCTTCAGGCACATTCATTCATTCATATTGCATAAGCAATATACGTTAGATGTCGAAAATAAATCAACTTTTTGATCTGCAAGCCTAGTTTTGTTGAGTAATTGGAAGGAAGTTTTGAAAACATTTGGAATGTCTTGATTTAAGAAATTAGACAATAGTTTTTGGAGCTGTTTAAAAAACAGGTACCACGCTTTCTGATGTATAACATAGTTTACAAAGTTCTTCACCTGTATTAATATTAAATTAACTTTTAAAAACGCAGGTAAGAAACTTAAAAGTCAGTTAAAAATCGCATTGACCAAGGAATGGTTGCATCGGGAACACACATTTTACAATTATAAGCATTTTCTATCAAAATGTTAAGATCAAAAGCCGATTGGTCAATTAAGAGGATTTAAAGCTTCGATTCCTTTTTGTTTTTAGTCAGTTAAAAATGGTATCAAACGTGTTGCATTCGAAACGATACAAATATTGTTCTTTTATCAACATACCGGTATGTTTTGTTTAAATTTGTCCGTACGGTACTGATTATCAAATCTTTAATTTCAACCTGTAGAATTAGAATGACAAGTTTTGTGGCAGTTTTGTAACTGTAATCCTTATAGACCAAATGATAGACCATTATCCAGAGAGCATTAAACAACATTTATTTTTAGTGTGTTTCACCTGACAGGTATGATATTTACCTTTAAAAATTAATATCCCATAGGAGAAATTATTATTCCCATAGTAGAAAAAAATTTTATACAGAAAATATTAAAAATACTATAGGATTTTCAAAACAATACTATAGGAATCAAAATTTCAAAAGCAGAAAAGAATATCTTGGAGGAATTTATTTCGGACAGGTAGATATCCTATATTTCCTATCGCATTTTAAAATCCGAAGGGGGTTTTGTTCAAATCAGATCGGAATTTAAACTTAGGACACGTGAGATGCATTGATAACAAAGGTGGTTGTAGACTCCTTCAGCAATGGACTGAAGCTTCATATGGCATATTTGAATTTTTCGATAAAAGCAGCTTAGACGGGTGAAAAATGCCACCTTGGCACTGGCATAATTTTCTGGCATAGTGTTAGATATACAAGTATTTACAATGGAACGCTGTTTTATAATAATTCTAATGATAATATAAAGTCAAATATTTTATCTTCACTTTTTCCTTAAAAAATCGACCGCGTATTTACTGGATACCAATATCATAAACAAGTTTAGATCAATATGTATTTGTTGAACTTTGTTAAACTTTCTTCAAACAAAACATTTATCAGTGTTGGGGAGCGGTTGATTAAAACGTATCGTAAAAATAGTCGCATTGTTGAGTTGTGTTAATCTTGACAAGTCGTAAAATAATCGAATTGTGGAATTCTGAAATCACACGTGTAAAGGCCCCTTTAATCGTGAATTAAGATATAACTAAACACGTTTTAGCTCACCTGAACTTAAAGCTTAAGAAAGCTATTCTAATCACTCTTTGACCGGGGCCCGCCCGTCTGTCCGTCCGACTGTCTGTCCCACAGTCTGTAAACTTTTCACATTATTTACTTCTGCTCAAGAATCAATAGGATAATTCTAACCAAAATTTGATTTTTTTAGATAAGCACTTTTAGATAAAAGGGGTTTAAGTTTGATAAAAATGGTCACATCCTCTTTCAAAGGGAGTTAGTTTGAAATTATAAAACAAAACAAAAATATTCTCAAAGTCCGTTTAGCTAGAAAAGTTGCAACTTGTGGGGAATCACCATTTAGTAGTGAATATTCAAGTTTGTTCAAATCATGATCCCCGGGAGAAGGGTGGGCCAACAATGGGAGGTTAAATAAAAAAAAAAGTGGTGGAAACATAAAACAGCATTTATTAAATGATTTTCGGAACCAGGCATTATATTTAATTATGCATTTGAGCATAGTATTGTAAAAAAAAAAAAAAAGTACATATATAGTAGGTACGTTTCATGTAAGGTTGAATAATAAACAGACAAACCTTGGCAACAGGATCCTGTATATCCATCATTGCATCTACATATATTGTTTGGTAACAATAAACCATTGTAACAGAGCCAACAGGGTTTGTATTCATCAAACGCGTTACCATCTGCAGAAAGTGAGCAAGCTGATAGACATCTTTCTTTAGTTTTGGGATTCGTATTTTCGGGGCAACAGAACTCCCGCTGTCTCAATTGTTTTTGATTACCACACTGACCAGTACAAGGCTGCCATGACATCCAGTCATGAAACTGACAGTCCTCCTTAAGCACACAATCCCCTAATACGGAACTCAGTTGGAAGAGAAATGGAGAGAAAACCAGGAAACAAACATGACCAAACATTTTGATTTAGATACAACTGATTGTGGAATGAATATGGCGGTAAACTTGTGACCTGTCTTCAATAACATGAAGTCAAATAATTCAAGAGATAATAAATACATATAAAATAATCAAAAACTAGGGAAAAGGATAACATTGCTGCTTATGTATTCTTTATGGATCAGTTTATCAGATAAAAATAGAAGCAATATAGTTTAATATTTATAGAATATCTTTTCATTACAAAATATCTGTTTTACATTCAACTTGATAAATACCTAAATCAAATACTCAACCCACCAAAACGTTATTCGAAAACTTTGCCTAAATCTTTTAATATTTTAATGTATGTTCAAAATTTTTCAGTTAAAATTAAATCGACTCAACCGTCAAAAGAATGGTCGCACACCTTTTGGATTAGGTGATGAAATTATTAATTTTTTCAAATTTAGCTTAGCAAGGACCCCGCACCCCCACCCTTCGAAAATCTATAAACAGAGTGATTTCAGCCTTGAATAACTATTCATACTTCCTTGTGTCCTTTAGATAGTATATATTCAATTTGCAATGCCTAAACTGTAGAGTACCACATACATTTTCTTGAAAATCAAACTATAATATCACTTTATTTCATGTCTTGACTTTGACGAAAAACTGAAAGCAGCTGTAAAACGATTTTTGGACTTAAGTCTCCAAATCAATCTTTGAAATTCAATTTTTGTTGATTTCGGGTTTGAAAGAGTCTTATACCTTCCTCGAATGCAAAATCCACTTGTTTTAGCATCGTTATTTACAATACGACAAATCATACGGACCACATATGATGCGAAATGCCAATTATATGTTATATTGTGTACTTGTATCACATAATTAGCTTTGTGTTTTACTTTATTAAATAATTGACCATTCCTTCTAATTTAAGTGTTTGTGTATATATATATTGTGTAAAATATGTGAATTATATTCAAACAAAAGCAGAACCAGAGAAGGTTTATACTTATAGGGATAATCATAATAACTAATTTTAATTTTACAAATACATTATATTTTGTCTTAATTATGTTTTTCAACATCAATCTGGCTTATGGAATATCAATATGTATCATTTGTGCAAGAATGGTTCTTGTTTTATATTAATTAAGGTGGCTCTATACACCCACAGTTTATTCCAATTTTCAATAGAAGACCACAAAACATATACTTATCAAATATTAAAATGACGATAGGGATACTATAGGTATTTTTAAAGAATTTTTTAATGTTTTTTCGTGTTTTTGTAAAATATTTTTTAAAAAGACAGCTATCAACAAATTAAGAGAAATTATTTTGTCATATGATGGATATTTCCTTCGGACACATAAAAAAAAATATAACACTTCTTAACATTCAAAAATGTTATTATTGCAATTTTTTTTAAGTATTTCCCCAAAACATATTTTTTTTAATTTTCTTACTCTGTTGACAAATCATCTGAAAAAGTTACTTGATGTTATAAAAAAATGTATTTTAATAAATGTGAAATAAAAAATTGAATAAAAACAATTGCAAATAAACACAAAAAATATTTTAAATTTTATTTGGTATGAAAGTTCCTCATGTAAGGGTTATCGTTCCTAAGTCCCAAGGCCCAAACACCTTGGGGACTTTTCATTTCTGAGTTAAAGAAAATTTCCTAAATATAATGTTGGAATGATGAATACATGCATATATCATTATAGACTTTGCCCCGTATAAGTGAATATATTCGATTTAGTGCAAAACTAAGTAAAATAAATAAAGGGGAACATTGACTAGGCTAATAGGATTTATGTATCCCAACCTGAGAGAAATTCAAAGCAACCCTCTCATCCCCGATAGGTGTCGATATTAATGTGCATTAAAGTATATTATAATTGAAATATTTTTCACCTGTTTAGAATTTTCTTTCACGGTATTCAACCAAAAAATACGTTTTAGAAATTTTTGGAAAGTTAAAAAATTTATTGTTCACAATGGGAATCGAACTCATGGCCTACTGGTTTGTAGTGAACCCACTAACCCACTGCGCTACGGTGTAACATATCGAAGATGCTAAAGAAACTCTTTAAGAATTTATACTTGATTTTATTGTTTATTTCGATAAATAATACCACACAACGTGAAGGTGTCACATACCACATTACTTGTATGTAATGAATTTTCCAATTATCAAATTAAATCTATCCATTTAACAAATTTTTCAAAATAGCGGTTCCCATACAATTCACCTCAGTTTAAATCAGCCAGTACCGGAAATGCATGTTTCCAGATTTACTTTTTTGCGTACTGCGTCATCAAAAAGTGGTGTATAGAGCCACCTTAAAGAATGAAAACAAAATCTGGACTAGAGATAAATAGGGAGCTTTATTTTTTCATTAAAGAATAAAAATATCTGGACAAAAATAACTTATTACAAAATGTAGGATTTTTTTTATCAAGAAACCGTACGTCGAAACGGATTTCAGCAATATCTAACAATCTCGGGCAAAGTACGGACAAGTTCGTTTCCAAAGGTTGATACCTTTAGAGCTTATAAAATCCTGTAGTTTCTTTTTCAATAACATCGCGTGTCAAATTCATCTATCGTTACTTATTAATAAGGAGGTTAGCACCTGAGATAATAGTAATGTCAATCTTCCGAAAACCACTTGAATATAAAGATGGGTATCTTAAATGTTCATCTATTTTATTTGTGACCCATGTCACATGTCATTTTTTGGAAATATGGGGCCCCAAACAAAAATGATAATTTTCCTGAAATTTTTGCTAAAATTTGACATGGAAATTGATTATTTTAGTAAATCAAACAAATATTTATAGTTTGAACTACTATTTAGTTATGATTTTAATACAGTATGAAGTGAACACAATCTAAGTCAAATTAAATTATAACGCATATAAAAAAAATTATTTTAAAATAGTAAATGCCATCTTTCCAAAACTTTGCAAACAAATACATATTATACATTTAATGTCTCATCTAAAAATAAAACAAGTAGGGGTCACATCTCAAAAATTTAAACATACATGTAGCATAAATTAAGCTAAAATATAAATATACTACTAGAATTAATATGGGATACAAAATGGAGCGAACCTCTTTAAACTGAAAAAAAATATTTCGCAGGAAACCTTGTTGAATCATAAATGACTTGTAACATGTAATAATTTATTGGTTATCAAACCGATCGATCACAATTTTCACCTTTTGATAATTAAAAGTAATTCTGCATGTAATGATACCCTAAGCTAATTTTTTATATTTACTTTGGTGTAAATGACATTATTTCGACAGAACAGTGTAATAGAAAATAGTGTTGGCAGTTTTTGTCATTGCTTTATTATTTATTGTACATTAATGAAACAATCATAAATTGATATCTATAAAACAATGATCAGGTCAATAATAATGTTTATAAGTTAATGATAACGTTTATATGTCAATGATAAGGTTTATAAGTAAATGATAAGGTTTATTAGTCAATGATTATAATGTTTATAAGTCAATGATAATGTTTATAAGTTAATGATAATGTTTATAAGTGATTATGCGTCTTATCCTGGCCAGCGTCAGCAGCAAAAGGAGGTTGTAATGCGGATTATTTGCGCATGTTCTCACCGAAATTTCCTAATATGGGCAATAGGGGTTCACACGGGATATTAAAAGGGTCCAAACAACAGGTGTTATCTTTCCTGGGCTGCTCTACTCTGTTTGTCTCCATGAAGGGATATAACACATAGTGAATAAGTCTAATTAGTTAACACATTACTCAACTTATATCACGCGGCCCTTCATTATCATAATTCTTACATCAGAAGCTATTTATAGTGAAAACAGAAGTTAGATATAGTAAAATAAGAAAAAAAAATATTTATTCGTGCATTATCGATGGCAAAGCAACATTTTCTATATCACAAAAACATAAAATAAACGGAATTAAACCATTTATACACATTCAAATTCTGGGAATACAAAATTGCACACATCCACATCAATAAACAAAACTTAGAATATAACCTGTCCAACTTTTTCATCCAATCAGTCGATCGTTAAGAATCTTTTTTAAGTTCACAGCGACGTCACAGTTCGATTGGCAGCTTAAAGGGCCGTAAAATAAAGATATATTATATTTGATTTGCGCAGAACCTTTGATCAGCCAATGAAAAAGTGGGTTATGATCAAAGTAAGTTTGAACACTTTATTATTAGTAAAATTTACGCGATTCAAAAGGGGCTCGGTTGCTTTGCCCCTCTCCCCTCTTTTTAATCGCGTAAATGTTACTTAATATGATCTAACTATTTTTTAATTAAAGATAAATGTAACTGAGTTAGTCTGAAAATAAAGACTCACTTACTTGATATGTTTTCCACATAAATTGAATAATTTATTCGCTTTTTATTTTTCCAAAAAAAAACGTGAGGGGGGAACTATATGTAACTTCGGCTAAGAACATATTATAACAAGTCTACTATTTCCATGTGTAATGTTCCGCTACGATCTCCGTGTATAGCGTTTAGATGCAAGCAATTTCAGGTGTCCGCTGGAATGTTGGAATCACTATATTCCTTTATCAAGTTCACGATTAAAAGCACAAGATATACTAGACAGTTGCTTGATTCGTAAAACTTGTATATCGTTCGCTACTCTTACCCACAAAAGAATTAAAACAAATACTTATTAGTTAAGGGGTCGTGGTTTACTCTTAAATAGCGAGCATTTATTATACACGATGCCATATTGGTAGCCATATTATTCATATTTTTTTTAAAAAAGAAATGATTTTTAATTAATAATTAATAATTATTAATAATTGACAGGCCTTGACGATCTCTTGAGTACAATAGGTCATACACAGACCTGTCGAGGAATCTCATTTATGCATATAATAAGTTAAATTTTGGAGTAAAATATTAATTATTGTAATGATGACCTGCTCCCTGCCTGAAATCTCTCCAAAAAAACAATGGACCTAAAAATAATTTTGTTGAAAAACGTTAAGATCACATAAGAGTCTATGACCTGGTATTGAAAAGGACGCTGATAGGAAATAACATTTTTTATTTTTTTATTTTCAAGATCGGTTTTATGTGTATATGTTTTCCTAAATAAATTAAAACAAGATGACAGTAAACATGTCTTGTTTAAAACAATCTCTTACCCCATGCGCGTGTGTGTGTTAGTATTTGTGTCTATTTTCAGATTTATTCAAAGAAAACCCTCTCATGGATATTCATCAAACTTTGTACACTTCTTTAGCATGGTTAAAGGACATAGCCTATTGATTTTTCAGTCAATTAATAAAACATTTTTTTAATTATCGTAAAAAAAAAAGAATTTAAAACCGTATTTTCACGTACGACTTGACAATAGTAATGTCAAGCATGAGGTGGCAGGGATAGTTTCGAAGGAAAGACCCGGTCAAAATTTTGAAATTTGGCTGTTTATTTAAGGGGTATCAACTCCTAGAATATTTATTGCATTCATTTTGTGAATGAAAATGCAAAACTGTGGCCAAAATTTTCACTTTCGGTTTTGTCCTTGAAAAGTAGGATGGGTTCAGAACACGAAATGTCACTCGAAAAGAAGATGACTGACCCCCCATCAATTGGTGATTATTTGCATTGGTATACATTAAGCTACCAATCCTATGGTAGTTTATGGCAGTTGCTCGGGAGTGGGGCGTGGTGAAAAAGGGCAATTTTTCAGAAAATTTTGAGACCGTCCCTGGCTATTCTACATGTATATAGTGCTATATGTAAGTTGTACTTGTTTTATTCTGAAATGTTTAAAAATTCTCAAGAGTCGGGGCCATGTGTCCCCTGCATGCAAACTAATTTTAGCAAATTTAAAAATCCACTGAAAAATTAAATCACATATATGAGCACTATCTGCCTCACATTACCCCGACCAAAAAAACTATCCCCTGCCACCTGACTTGTCAATTGTCAAAGTAAGTACTTCCGTTTCACTACCGGATACAGATTAAATTAACAACATTATATTTTGGGGGATTTATATCTAGTAAAGGTAAAAACCTAACGTTTTGTAGTAATGGAGAGTTAGAAGATTGTCACAAGTTAAAAGTTATAAAATGTGGACAAGAGATGTAATTCGTCAGATTTACATCAAAATATGCAGTCGAATATCGGGCAAATTTTTTTCATATTACTGAAAATGGAACTAGTCCAAAATTCAAAAGAGACTTTGACAGATATCGCACATTTATTCCCAAACAATGTTTCATATAAATAGCTGCATATTTATTTCTGTGAGTTGACATACGACAAGCAACTAAAATTGTAGCAGAGTACATATCGCCAGATCTTTAGCTACGTTTTCAAATGTTTGTGAATCTTTTAAAATATGTAACTGTCCTTATATAAACAAGCATTCTGAGAGTATTGCATAAGCAATACACGTCCCCTACCGGTTTGTAGAAATTTGTGAAAACAATGCACTGTTATGCAGAATATCATTTCTTGCCGTCTTCTGTACCCCGAATCAACAGACCAACCCGATAACGAACCTGATTGTAATAATACAAAAACCCTGTCGATTAAATTTAAAACACAATGCTTGACACTATTTTACAGAACTTATTTGTTTGTTAGAAAGGTCCAAGTTATGCACAATATGATTACTGAGTGACTACATACTTTCCTCGTTGATTCAATACACACCGAACCCGATAACGAACCTGAACATTAAATCAAAGGCCGGAACGGCCACAAAGGCATCGAGCTGGCATGTTCTTTCATATAGAAAGATATCAATTTTTTGAATTTTTGTACTAATAGTCGTGTATCAAATAATATTTGAATAAAAAAGTAAATGAATTATGTTTAAATTTGTGTTGCTTTTAAAACAAAAATCAGTATATTTCCTTATAAAATAGGTAGTGATGTGTTTGTAATAAAATAACTCATCATGGTTACAAGAATCAAAAAAGAAATTTCAAAATTTAATAAAAATGAATTATTTTCGTTTGCTTTAAACAGTGTTTGAACAATTTTCACAGGTTCATAATTTGAATACATCAACAGTATGTCCCTAATTATAATAATAAAACATACTTTTATTTATTTCAATTCCCGTTTATAACAAGATTACCTATGGTATGGTTGTTTACAAACAAATCCACAACACGTGCTATCTAAAATGCTTGACCACACCAACTGCATAATCATGAATATTTATTGCAACCAAATCACTAGATATGTTTATCGCTTACACTTATATTGAAGACCGTGGCCAATAACAAATAAATTTACATATCAAATTTTATTTCTATCGGGCACGGTCTCCACTTAAAATATATGCGATAAACTTTAATAATATATACTGATTTTTTTCACCGAATTGTATTCTTCCGCCATTTCTTGATCAAGCAAATTTACACTTATGCAATGAGTTCTCAATAACCAGGGAGGCAAAGTCGGGTTTTTTGTACACAATTTAGTTGAATAAATGGAATAAAAATCCTGTAAAACGTTTAATAATTTAAAGAACTTATTTCTTATGCGCATTTAAAAGGCGGTGCATAGCATGAATTTTGGACGATTGCCAATCCAGACGATCGCTAGATGGCTGCCGAGCATTAGCTCGACGCCTTTAAAATTGGAACATAAAAAATTAATTTTCTCGAAGAAATGTAAACCAGACGCTACAAAAGTGTAAACTTGATCTGTAGTTTGACATTTTAAAGCTGTACAGCAAATTTCATATTACCCCCCCCCCCCCCCCCCCCAATTTAAACACCACTAATCTTGGGAAAAGGGATAAAATAAACATTTTGAATATATAAGAATATGAATAATTGTGTCATATTTATTCTGATCTGATACATTTACATGTATTTCCTAAAAAATGCATTCCCTCCTACAATGACTCATGTCGCGAGGGATGCTCCGCTAAGCGATGCCCTTGTTACGTTATTATTTTCGATTGTTTATTACTCAAACGAGCAAAAATGAACAAGCAAAGGAAGATAACTCCATTAACCGTTACAATCCACCCCGAACTCTTTTCAAATGTTTTCACAATATCTTATCTTTGATTGACAGCTTAATCCTTATCTACTCTAATTATGTAAATGTACCCGTTTATTTCAACGCTATTATAGAGCGGTATATATTAAAAAATAAGACTTATGCAACCCTTCCCCCGTCAGCCATAACCCTTGCCTTAGGTGTCATGAAAAATAATGAAAATTTACAGTTTTGTTAGAGGACTTCCTGATCTGCATAATTATGAATTCAGTTTTGGGGAGTACAGACGATTTTTCAGCCGGGCTCTACTGAAAGCAGAGTCCTGGCTGTAGGCAGGCAAATCGCCTATGTTACTATAAATAGCACAACTTCAAAAGTAAACAAAAAACCAAGCAGCGTCAAAGTAAAAGCATCCGTTATACCAAATAGCTACACAAAGAGCCACGTTTTGTCAAAAATGTTGTTATATTGATTTCAAGAGAATTGTCTATTTTTTAGTTTTCTTATCAATAACGTGTTTTAAAAATAAGACTGCATTTTGGACATACAATGCGCATGAATTTCCATGAACTACTTTGCTGCGCGTTGAAGAGCGGGGGATTAAATATATAACATTTGAATATATAACGCTTCTTGCAAAGTTCAAGGAAGCAGCTATTGAATTTTTTTATTAGACAGGCATATTTTTGTTTAAAGCTGCTTACAAAATTTGGTCGCTCTTTGGCGCTTTGCTTACATTAAAAGCATGAGAGAGAGAGAGAGAGAGAGAGAGAGAGAGAGAGAGAGAGAGAGAGAGAGAGAGAGAGAGAGAGAGAGAGATTTTCAGTCTTTACTACACAATATATATAAAGACACACAGAAAGATCCCGGCTTTCAGTACTGCAGTACTTTGATTAAACATTATATTTATGCATTAGGCCAACACTTTACATTCATTTAGGCCTCGCCCTGAGTCAAAACCAATACCCGAGGCGGAACATAATATATACAATTTTAGTACACTGTAGAGGCCCTCAGGGGTTTTCGGTCTACACAATATGAATTCAGTTTCAGCATTAAGATTTTAACTGTCAGTAGATGGACAGCTGCATTTCAAGTGTGTGCAAGTAATTATGTTTTAGCCGACCTTAATTCCCTTCAAAGTCTTCTTATATTTGCATGGCATACGATTAGGGACATCAAGAGGTAGGGGGAGATTATGGATGAAAGAAATACCCCGTTATGACGAACAATTTGATAGACTTCGCTGCAGTATCGATTCCACCATAGCATTGTCTAAAGTAGACTTCGAGTTATGGTGGATGTTTATGACTTCATCTCCACAATTTATTTAAAGTAACAATTGGCCCAAATAGCCCAGCTTATAACAAGTGCTAAATTTTAATTTCAATGGAAATTGACAGACAGACCGTCTTGTTAGTACATACACACATGTATAGGATGCTCAGGGTTTTATCCACAATACCGGTGTCCCCTTTTTAACCATGTTTTTAAGGCCACAAGTCTTCTTTATATGTATTTATTAATGTTACTTAAACACGTGGTAGTGTTTGTTTATTCTTTACATCTATTGGTTGTTATTATTGTCACCTAGTCAGGTGACAATATTGATATTCATAGCACGGGCTATGAATGACCGTGAAAGTTATTGTGTACTAGTAAAGCCATTCGAAGGCTCTTTTTTGTGCAGTCATTTAAGTCCCACTCACCCGCCCTTTGCTTCATATTGTATAATATATAGATGTATCCACTGTCTAAAATTTGCAATTTTATTTTGTAGATGTGGAAGATTTGGTTTAGAAAGAAAGAAATTTTTGTTATATTGAAATTAATTAAAACTGCACTTTCAGAGCGCTTCACATCCTACTCATGAGTTTGTGTTTATTTCATAAATATTTTATGTTCGTTTGAGTGAAACGAATAAGAACATAAGTATGAAATATTGATGTCAAATTGTCGACTGGTCAATCGACGTTTACTTTAAGCTTGGCCCATGGTTTGAGTATATGCAGGCGGATCTTACAAAGGACGCTTAACATGAATTTTGTTCGTCATTTACAAAAATCAAACTGTACTGTCTCAGTGTAAACCAACAGTCACAACGTTTACATATTTATCAATATTACATACTTAACGTTATATCATTAGATGTTACTACATTTGTATAATAGCCCTCGGATGGTATTGACCAGCATTCCCTGTGTTCCGACGGACCGATACCAACTGCTCGGTCACCAGGACAAAGATTTTTAAAAACTGAACAATTTCTAAAAAAAAATACCCTGAAAACTACGATGTTTAAAGCCAAGAACATATATCTTACTGAATTTAACCACATACATAGAAAACACTAAGAAAATTTAATTTTATAATAAAACTGTATTAATCATATTGTTGATTACCTTATTTGATTTATGTAGTTTGATTTATGTCTACATGTATGTCGTGTCCATTGAAAATATTATTAAATCTAATACCTCTTGTGTACCGTTAAGTGGGCTATATTTCAAAATCAACATTGAAGATTCGTATGGGAATTTTACCTGTCGAAAAATGACGCACCCTAAAAGAACAGATCTAGAGATTTCAAATATATTGTTGTTTTAAAGATAAAAAGGATTATATTCTCGACCTCAAAGGCGATTTAGACAGCACTTTTAACATCGATGATAAATAATCCTCTGAAGAAGTCTTATCAAGTATTTATCATTAATCTCAACACCATTAAGAGAGAAACGACATTTCAAAGGGATTCGTAGATTAAAATAAACTAATACTGCGAACATTTTTAAAATGACTTTACTTTGTGCTAAATAAATAGAGTTTGACTTGTTTTGTTTGTTTCATACGACTCATATAAACGAAGCAAGAAATAAAATAATTTTGCAAGTAAAAACCAATGTTTGTAACAGTTGTTAGGTATTTTAAAAAAGATGAAGAACTTAATATTAAAATAATTATTTATGATATCATATTTAGATTATGAAAAGTTATATCAAAGAAGCTGATAAAGATCCATTCAACCCATACAGAAAAAATAAATTATTTTTTTTTTAAACATTAATTAAAGGGTTTTTGGTTTTGGTTTTGTTTTTGTGGGTTTTTTTTTTTAATAATTTGTGTTCTTTTATGTTTTGTGTATGTTTTGTCTTGGTTATTATTTGTTTGTTTTTTTTTTTGGGGGGGGGGGGGTTTGGTTTTTTTTTGGGGGGGGGGGGTTGGGGGGGGGGGTCGTTTCTTTTTTTTCTGTTTTTTTCTTTTTGTGTGGGGCCTTTTTAGATAGGTGTAATATAAGATTCCAGAAATGAAGTATGAACAATAAATTAAGCTAACTTGGAATGGAGTTTCATACTTATATACGTTCAATGCAAATACAATTTGTATTCAATACATATTTATATATTCATGTGACATGTTTAAATTTCTAAAATATTCTGTATAATTTTAATCGAATTTTTTTCAAAAGAATCCATTCTTACGCATTTATTTTTAAAATACGTCAAGTTTAAAAAAAAAAGACAATAACTTCACCAAGTGAATGCGCTGCTTTAGAACTTAACATTGTTTAGCATATTTCAGGATCCATTTTAAACAGTGAGCACAATGACAATCTAAAATGTTTATTTTAAGTATACATATTAAGAATTTTAACTCAACTTTACAGAGAAGTCACACATAATATAATCATAATCTTAACTATTGATTCCTCTGTATTAAACTTTATCATAAATACATCTATAATTGTAAATGAGGATCATACCTTTGCATAGTCCTTGTTGCAATTTTAAGGAATGTGTCTGACAACTACTGTTGTTGACTTTGTAATCTTCCCATGGATCGGAAACGTTACAGTGGTTAAGACAATTGTCAATGGTTTGGTTAGTAACGAAATTTGGACAGCAAAACAAACGGATGCGCTTTGAAATGAAACGAGAACAAGAGTTTCCTCCCGAGCAAACGGTCCATGGTTGCCAGGAAAAATAATGACAATCATTATTATTCACACAAATGGCAGTAAGCCGTGGAATATAAAAGTGGAAAACGTACAAAAGAGTGAAAAATAATTTCGTTAAAATCATATTTTTCATGCACCACTTTCTTCGATGGGTACACAGTGAGATTTACCTAACGAAATGCCTTTACAGGGGTTATAAATCCATAGGTAAAAGTTACACTTATTCTTTGATAATTAAAACCCCCAATAGGATACAAAGGCATTATCAAACTATTTGAGTAAACATATTTAATTTACATTCTTTTACATCTCATTTATACTACTAAAATGTCATCAGATATTTACTTTAAAAAGTTGTTTTCCAATCATCAGCAGCCACCTAGGTATAATGTTATCAATCAATATGTTTATAAATGTGTCTTGGTTTTCATACGAGCTATCAAGTTTCCAAATCAAGTATACAGAAAATATTTGATATTATGGTGTTGTTTTTTTAATTTTAAATTGATTTTAAATTTCAACTTTTTATTGGTATATGATATTGATTAATATCATTCCTGCAGTAAAGATTTATTTTAAAAAGTATGTCAGCATAACAAAATTACATAAAAGAAATGCATTTTTTCATGATCAATATATTAAAAATATTTGCTTTTCGGTTTTCATTCTACACCTGAAAAGAGGTGTATAATTTCTGTTAATTGCTGTGTCTTTATTCTCTTGTTCAAAAAAATATTTCAGAGTAAAACAACCGCCTTTAACTTTTTCCAACAAAGAAACAAAGCCAGGTAAGTTTAAGGAACAATCTGCATGTGAGACTTGATGTTCAGTCGAGAACAACGTTAGTCGATTATATAAATAAATGATTTCAATCATAAATGCTTCAATAAATACCAAACTATAACACAACGTAAAATGTAGTATTTAACATTCTTAAAATTTGGAAACCATTTGAAGTTCAAATTTAGCCGGGTTTTAAAAATTTTGCATGATGAGAAAAATCTCTTTTCTGATATATCAAATTTTTAAACAGAACAGACAAGAAAGAAAAGAAATTTAACATTGGTGATAAAATCAGTAACTTAGGTATCACGTATAATGGCAACAATTCTTTATTTTCGTAGCAGTGACACTTAGATAGGTCATCACTTAAGAACTCCTGCCAAGGATCAGTAATATTACACAGACTTAGGCATACATCTATATTAGTTATAAATATAGAAGTTGGGCAACAAAGCTCTATGTCACGCACTGGTTTTTTAACTGCTTTCTAAACTCAGATGAACCATGACAACTTTCCCAGGGATGCCAGTTCATATACTTGCATTTTACACAATCGTTAGCTGCCACGACTTCCAAGTGACATAGAATCAGATGCATAAAAAACAAAGAGAAAAATTAGTTGACTGCACTGCAAATTGGGAATGAAAAAACTATCACTTCTCTTTCGATTATATTCTCGAGACAAGGTTTCATTTTCACTATATATAGCAACAGTGGCAGTTATGAAATATTAAGATGGCTGAATGGTTGTGGCCCTTTATATACTACATTGACCTCCTTAAAGAGTTCTGTATAAAGATATGGAATACACTCCACCTTTAAAGTTAAAATTTATGGATTGTTTCTTTACTAAATAATAACTTAAATCTGATGATTAATTATGTAAACAACCCTTACTCTTTAAGATTTCATATGCATGCGTTTTGAAAAACCACTTATAAAAATTAATTGATTGGCAACAAGTACTTTGACATTTCCGATAGGTGAACTAGGAAATCCATGGATTATCAAAATATTTCATCAACTTTGTGGAATTTATTATGCACATAAATATATATGTAATTAGGAAGGAAGAAAACATTGAAAACAAAGTACCGGAAGCAAAAGCAATTAGAATTATTTTGTTATTTCATAAAAGGCATGCAGCACATTTCACTACATTATTCACTTTGCAGTGACAGCGTCATTTAAACTTTAATTACGATTAGTACCAAGGAATGTTATTTTGTTTAGATATTTATTTATTTTTTGAAAATGCATTACTTAGATTAGAAAGAGAATAAAAAATAATTCGTGAAGGAATGAAGATTGCTGTTTGAATCATCACTTACCATTGCAACATGTTTCCAACTTTTGTGCGTAGCAATGACATTTAGATGGATCATCATTTAAGAACTCTTGCCAATGGTTAGTGATATTGCAATGACTTGCACATCTATCAATGACATTAGGGCCTGTTATGAACGTTGGACAACAAAGCGCACGCACTCGTCGTCTTAACTGCTTTCCGCACTCAGTTGTGGCGTTACATTTTTCCCAGGGGTTCCAGTTCAGATACGTGCATTTTACGCAGTCGGATGATGCCACGCCATGCAGATGACTAATAATCATTTGCAACAAAAACAGAAAGGAAATTCGAAAAGAATTCATTGCAAACATTTCATAAAGTTTGCAATGACAGAATCAAACACCGCTCGTTTTATCATATTCTAATAAAAAAAAAACAAGTCTTAATTTTACTTATTTTACAAATATAAAACTCATATGAATTTGTCCAATGTGATCATTTGTCATCCTAATTGACATTTGAATTTGAAAAACCATCATACAGGTGTACACGTGAATCCATGGATTATCCAACATATCTTATTAAAATTTGTTGCTTTCATTACATGCATAAACATGACTGTATGTATTCGTGAAGTAGCAAATAATCCATTACTCCATTAGGAGTGGTATATCTGTCTCTTTTATTTAACATTCATATATTGAGTAGATTCCCATAGCGTCATTATATAACAATCCCGTTACCTTATAATAATTGTTTATACTTCATTTGAAAATATACATTATATAAAAAACAAACATGTAAACTGTGCTCTCTCTCCCATCCTCTCTCTCTCTCTCTCTCTCTCTCTCTCTCTCTCAAAATTTTGATGAGTGATTATTATTGATGTTTTTGTAGTGTCCTAGCAACAAAAGTTAGTTGTCTAATAGGCGTATTTGATCTTTCAAGAAATTGAAAGTTTAATAGGTGTCTTGCACAATAAACTAAACACATAAATCTTGATCTCTAAGAATGCATGAGGGTGAGAAGCTCGATGTCGATTTATATTTCAAAATTGTGCACGAACTAGAACAAAGTTACAATAACAAAAGCGGTTACATACACCTTAGCTTACATGCCTTAACTGCACAAGGTACCATTCTGTTCTTTGATTGCTCTCCCGCCAAGCAGATATTTCAGCAATTTATTATTGTACAGCAATCTACGTCTTATCGCTGAGTAGGTATGCCAACAAAGTTAAAATTGAAAAGCGACACTTCAAAAGTTGTAGACAATATATTAAAAAAATTAAAGGGGTTAATTTTATTTAATTTTAAAATGATGGAATATTCCATTTATCTTTTTATTGATAAACATAGTTGGTGTAGAGCTCAGCTATTATTATATACTATGTAGTTGTATACTATGTAGTTTAATACGATAAGTAGTAATCATAAGATCACGGTTTGACTGTTGATGCGAGATATAAGAACTACAAATATCTCGCACTATTGTCACCCATTCCTACACCCCTCTCACCCCCCCCCCCAAAAAAAAACCCAGAATCGCTCTCTCTCAAATAGTTTTACACCAAAGCAAACCCCATTCTTACCTGGAGTTAGCAACTAAAAGTTGTGTTCCGAATTTGTCCGATCCTATACCACCTTTCCCAAAGTCAATTCATACTTTTAAACAAGTAACACATTGTTTTCATAAATACATAGATAGTTTTACGTGCAAATGTTAATTTTTATTCCATATCTTGATTTTTTTTGCATGAATGTTTTATGCATGTGACCGAATTGCAGACGTTTAGGCCCCAACATGTTTAGGCCCCAAGACGGTTAGGCCCCAGGTAAGATGTTTAGTCCCCAAGATGTTTAGGCCCCAAGATGTTTAGGCACCTGTTGTTTATAATAATAACTGATAGTTGAAAGAACATGGCTTTTAAGCACTTTTGAGCCAATAAATGCAATTTACTTTAATTTGTAGTCAACTAACAATCGTTAATAATAACTGATAGTTGAAAGAACATGGCTTTTAAGCACTTTGGAGCCAATAAATGCAATTTACTTTAATTTGTAGTAAACTAACAATCGTTACGCAAACATAGCGTTGTTTACTTTATATACAAGTTCTTGAAAAACTTTAATTACGGAAACATTATGCTATAAACTTGCATGCACACGCTATCAGTGATAGTATCATCCAGCATGGTTATGTGTCCGTGCTTTAAATCAGTTAATACCGTGATCAAATCATACAATCATCACAAAGAAACGAACAAATGTTATATAAGAGAAATATTTCATTATTGATATTTCAAGAAAAGAAAACAAATTATTGTATTTTTTTCTATTATTGGAATTATACAACACTTGAACGTCATAAAATTGTTCAGTAAGCTTATCTATGGCAACTGATTTATACATAATATTTTTAAGAACCCTTATATATCCCAAAAGAATTCACCTACTTATTACCCAGATACAAGTGAAATATTATTTCTGTGATCATATTTGTACAATTAAAGGATATCTCCCCAAATTATGTAATTTTTCTGCCAATGAAGCTTAACTTGTATTTGGCCTGTCTTCTTTTGGAGACCCGTCTCTTCATGGTTTACTTCCAAAGTGAGGTGTGAAACCCTCATTGTATTACTAGAGGATCTCTTTATTATCTTCTCCTAATTAGCCCCTATCTAGAGAGGGAGCAGGATACGGCGGGGGTGTTGTTTTAACAATTTAATTCATGTCATACAAAAAGTAAATGAAAGTCTTTACCATTTCTTTGATCTCTAATTAGAAAATTAAATATAGAAAATAATATGATGTGACAAAATAATATGATATTTAAAAAATAATAAATTATGCATAAGATGCAGATTATACTTCTTTATAATTTTGAAAGTAAATGATGTTTTAAATAATAAAATGTAAATTATAATTAACTTATACCAATGTATGCTGGTGCCTAAACCATTATTCATTTAAAAAATAAAATGAAAATTATAATTAACTTAGAAAAATGTAGGCTGGTGCCTAAAAATCTTGGGGCCTAAACATCTTGGGGCCTAAGCGTCTTATCAATGAAGGGCCTAAACATCTTGGGGCCTAAAAGTCTTGCTACCATGTGACCGCCCTTTGGATGTGTGACATCCCACCTTAAAGCTCAATTTAAGTTTTAACCATGCAACTTCTATGTAAATTTTTACCGTTTAACTTTTCTCTCATTTAAATTTATCTATTGCAAAATCACGTGGCAGTCAGTTCAATAAAGAAGATTTGTAAATCGACACGTGCATATAATAAATGCCTTTAAAATAGATATGCGTAGATATGATGATAAAGTATTGAACGTGTCCATCATTTCGACCTTTATCTGACCCATTAGCGAAATACAAAGACTACGAAAATGCAGATGTTTAATTTGATTCACCTCATCATTTAACACTGGAAATGTATATGATTATGTGTTCACTCAGACTTCATACATATATAAACCTTCTTGTGCTCTTTAGACGGAGGCTGTAGATCATCCTCCTTATATTTGATGTGTCCTGCCCGTGCCGATTCATCAAGCACCATTTAGCGATGGAATTGTTTTCCGACACGAAGACAAAATATCCCGCGCGAAGACAAAATTCTCCCGCAAATGTATCACCCCATACACATGTAGCTACACCCTCATTAGTGTAAACAGTGCGACAATAAAGTCCGGACACAACACAGTCCGGACTTTCAGCTACTCTTCCGGTTAGACGAATCTTGCTTATTTTTACTAATTTTTAACATGCTTATTCAACAACCACTGCAAACTTTGTGATTATCTGTAAAGCTTGAAAAAATTTGAAATTCGTCAACTGTGGTCGTATTAAGGCATGTTTTCGTTAACGCTACTTTTTACGATTTCTTCAGTTATTACTATTATCCCAAACTGGTCGTAAGAGTTAGCTTTGCTCAATAGTGCATCTCTCTAGAGATGCAATAGCGGTTAAATGATTTCAAAAATCGCGAGAAAAAAACTCGTGGGAAATTTATTTTTCTACAAGATTTTTCTTTAAAAAAAAAACTGCTCCTTTTTCTATATTTTTTCTCCACTGATACAATGTTTTTTCTCACAGTGAGACTATGTAAAATCCATGTACATGTATAGTAATTTACTGTGATACTTATGTGCGTTGTTCAATCGTATACAAATTGGTATACACGATTTTTCACATGTAGCCCAATGTGTCTCTATAAAATATTTAACTATGAATCTATTAAATACGTATATTGAATGTAAAATATGGAGAATAAAGTAATACGATTTTATTTTTTTTTTAGTGCCAACATTATCTTTAAAGCAAACAAAACACAAATTTTATAAACCCGAGAGGCTGAATATTGTAACTATTTAATTGCAAAATAGAGTTACATGCATTATCTTTGAATTTTTGAATCTTTGAAAGGAAGTCATCATTAATATTTTAAAAAATACATATTTTTTAAAATATTGGTATTTTTGTTTCAATGTCCGCGATGTGAAAATAAAGTAGATGCTACTAATAATGCACATTAGTAATTATGCGATTATACTTAAAAGATTTTGCGTTTGATAAGTTTTTTGTTCCATAATATAATAGTTGAAACATTTCCTTTTTACGTCATTTCTGTAATCCATTGTCATTTAATGAATTTAAATGGCGTTTTCTGCATGTTAATTGTAGTATAAAAAAAGAAGAAATTGATTTACCTTTAGCACAATGTGGACAAGGTCTAGTTTCTTTCCACGGCGTGGTGATACTACAGTTTGTGATACAGTTCAGTGAGTTAACTCGGGTGACTTGTGGTGGACAACAGAAGAAACGTATTCTAATCTGGCTGTTTGGATACCCTGTTCGAGTCCAGGAACTCCATTGTTCCCATGAGAAGAATTTACAATAACCTAGGGCGTGACTACACGATCCGGCACCATTTGCAAGCTCTATTCCAATAAGAACAGCGAAGAAAATGGAAAATGCATAAATGGACCCAACACCGTTTCCCATTTTTTTGAAAACTTCATTTGACTCCAGTATTCAACAGACAATTTATTAACAAAGAGGATAAGGGACCTGACATGGGATTACAATGTCATTCCTTTCCAATCACGAGATGTCCCCATGAATGATTTTGATTGAGATATCTTAAAAATCGTTATGATGGTTCTTCGTGTTGACGACAGGCATATACGTAAACATGTTTTGTGAAGTTCCCAATGAATTATGTGTTCCCAATGTAAGTAAATGCTCATTCGATTCCAAGAACCCTGACTTAGTATCCATTAATTTTGCAATTTTGATAAAGGGTTCCGTGAACATCATGATATACTTACAACTTACTGAGACTTACTTAGGTGACCTAGTGTCATCGGTCTTTCTTCATCGTCGTGCGTCGTTTCATTTTAAGTCCATAATCCCATGGATGATATGGGGGTTTTACTTGATAACTTAGTTTCATATTCTGAAATTAATCATATCAGGACTATCTCTGCACACCAATATGAGAGTATTTTCATGTAGGTAAAAGCTATCTCAATTTGAGGTGAAACAAAATGAACATACATTATATACTTTGTGATTACATGTATATTTTATTTAGAGTAATTGTTGTGGTTTATGATGTCTACAATTCGATGTAAAACAAAATAAACAGTATGCAGTGTGTGATAAAATAACACTATTATAGTGCTAACATGTACTTCACGTATCCTTACCATTTAACATTTGCCTTTTTATAAATATTTTCTAAGAAAGCATAAACAATTTTCATTTTACAGTAATTCGTTGTCTTTGATTGGTTTTCCTATTGGTACGAACCCTATATACAGATTAAGAAGTAAACAACGCAGTTGAACAAAAATGTTCATGACATGATTTGAATTGTTTTCGTTGTTTTCAAAATATAAACTTTATCTTTTTCCGTAATGTTTGATTATTTTCAAGTTTGTTCAAGTTTTTAGGTCACCTGACTTACTCAGGTGACCTAGTGCCATTGGTCTTGGTTTGTTGTCGTGCATCATGCCACACGCAATGTAGGATATGCGTCTTTCGTCGTCGGTTCACCATTTTACATTTTTTTTCTTTTAGATCTATGAAAACTACCAGACCAATAGATACCATTTTTGTTTGAAGCAGTTCAAGAATGAAAGGAATCTAAATTGTGAAATTTTTACATTACAACCACCGATGCCTCATGGACAGGAACATCTATGTTATATAAAGGACTAAATTATAATACATTTTCTACTCTATTCCACAACGGTAAATAAAAGTATAAATGTATGCTTATAATGTTCATGAATCTATTTACCAAAATTGCAAAAATTAATGGCCACTAAGTCATGGGTTCCGGCCCTGGGATATGGCCAATATTGCCACCTAGAGAAAATGTGTAAAATTTCATATATTTTTTAAATACTTTTACAGTAGTGGGATATAAACTAAATTTATTGTTATAATATCCAAAATATTCTTCTTAAAATGTTCAATTCACTGCCCATGGGACAGGGGTTCAGGCAAGGCTTTTTTTTTGGGGGGGGGGGTGAAAAAAATATAGTCATATAGTAAATATATATTTTTAAGGTCACTTGAGTCGTTCGGATATTCCCTCAACTCTTGTTCCCCCTCTTTATGAACGGAATTTTGCAAATATTAAATAATAAATGCGGGGGTAACAGAATAATCTCGGGTTAGGGTTTAGACCCCAAAATGAAACTTAAAAAGCAAAGCTGAGACTGCTTGTCTACGAACAGTGGTACTCAGATGACCTTCAATGCCTGTGGGCCTCGTTTTTAAAACATCATGATCAGTTTAATCTTGTTAATTTAAGTTTTTACTATAGCTAAATACTTTTAAAAAATCAACAAAATTTCCAAATGCATTAATCTGTTTAATTGAAATAACATGCCTGAATAAGATCACATATTCATTAACACAATAATGTTGTACATTGACACACTCAATGTCTATTCTAGTGTTTAAAGATCACTAATAAGAATTCTACAGTTAAATGTTACAAGTCTCATTTAGGGCATTTTTAACACTTTTCATTTCATTCTAAAGGAAGGGCATTGTAATAGAGACTAGACTGACCAGTACACAATATCGCCCTTATTGACAAAAATACGGAATATATTTTTTCATCTCCAGGAATTTCTATTTCAACCTTAGTTTTGGTTGTTTTGAGTGAATGGAGCAAATCGCTGAAATGACGTCCAGATCCAACATTCACAACAAATGTCGAGTTTAGGCCATGGGAATAAAACAGACCAGACCAGTCGATAGTTATGATATCTCCTTGTCGTGATTAAGTTGGAGTTTTCTCTGGAAAATAAAGCGTAACAAAAATTATAATACATTGACTTTACGTAAAATCAAAACATTTTGTTTATTTCATTCAGGTATTTTCTCTGCAAGGAAAAAGGTAGAAGTGCGGCTCCGAACGACATAATGAAATTAAATAATGTTTTTATATCCTTTTTTAAAATCATGTATCACGTAATATATTTTAAATCATATCCTAAACTGTGCTATTCTGTCACATGTACATATGTTTCCTTAAAAATAGGCGTTGCAAAAGAAGAAAACAATACCTGAAATTAATAACCAATGTAGAAATATATTACATACATGTATGTATATCTAAAAAATCTACGGCTCGACAGATTAATTTATTCCATATATCGGATATAGTAAATAGAGTCGAAAACCAAGTAGCACAACTGTTATAGAGTTTGCAATACATCTTAATGGATATGGTTGAACTTGGTTGATAGCCTGATATATTTATTATCATGTATAATGCATCATTTCTTATTCATGTCAATTTATATTATGATGACACTGAATAACAACACGTATTTGCAAGAGCAATAGAGTTGGTAATATAAACGCTATTTTACCTGTAATATCCGATTGTCGTGTCTCAGTCGTAAACTGTTGGAGTGCGTTTGATCCATTCGATAATGAATTAAAAGCTTCGACCTCAGCCCTGTACGTGACCCCATCACTTAGATTTAACTCATCCACATAGCCGTAGTCGCGTTCTTGCGTTGATATCCAAGACACGACAGTACCTTGATCTGATGTCACTCTAAAATTAAATTTCTGTATGGGATCATAATCAACAAACCCTTTCCAATGAAGAATTATCGATTTTTTGTCTGATACAATTGGAAGAGCTTTATTGAAGCATCCATCTGGAACTACTGCAATGGATGCCCTCTTCCCGTTCGGAGGGAGTAGTGTTACTTTGGCTGGATCTGCTGTCACCTCAAGAGATAAGCCAATGGTGTTGGTACATTTAATTTTGCAGAGAACTTCCATTCCATTTATTATATTAATTTCCTTTGAAATAAGTTGAACGTTTTCTGTTGACATCTCTAATGGTGTCCAGGACTGAAGGTCTTCCGAAAGCGGACTTGAACCTACACAAAGAATTGTTTAAGAACATATCAAAAATAAAATCATTACTTAGTATTAACCACGAACAACAAATTTTCTGAACAAGAGGGCAATTTGGTTGCAGGGACATCAAATAAAATTCCAATATTCCAAATCAATAATTTTATTTTCATTTTAATGTAGACATAATTACCTATGGAGAAAATACACATTTTGACACCACTTTCTCCATCATATGTCTTAAATGATCCAATTAATCGTGCATTGGTGCCATTTTCGGAACTGTCCTTTAAATGAAATTTTAACTTTTCCACTACTGGGGGTGTGTTGTCAACGACTAATGACTTTGAAGTAAAATATTCTTTTAAACCAGCTCCATTGACGACTTTTGCAGAAGCAAATATGGTTGTGTTATGCGGGATTGATACAGATATCATTTTGTCCGGCGAATTAATGATAACATCAGATAGTATTTGCTGCCCGAATTCAGTTGTTCCTATGTCAATTGAAACATTTTTTATTCCACTTTCTGGATCAAAACTACGTGTTATAACCCTAAACACGGAAGTCTGAAGTTGCTTTATTTCAATAGCATCGGATCCACTTCCAACATGCATTTTACAGTATACTGCGCTTACGTTCAAATGATCAAAATTTGTGCCATTTGACCGGAGTGTTACCCTCTCTTCCCTTGAATGTAGTGAAATGTGTTGGTATTCAGCTTGCAAACCTTCACCATAAAGTTGATTGAAATATAGAAATTCTGATTTATCAAATATATTTAAAAGCAATTCGTTTGGCTGTTCCTCTTTAAAGGTAAATTTTAATATCAAATTTACATCTGGCTTAAGATCAAGAATAAATTGTGCTACGTCGTTCTGGACACTAATATTGACATGTTCCTCGGTGGTTTCTTTGCAATAGAACCCTATTGGTGGTGTCGTATCAACTATAACTGGGTGGCTAGTAGATATTTCCCCAACATTTCCGGCTGCGTCAACAGCCCGAACATCTATTAGATATGATCGCCCGTGTGCAAGAGTTATGTTTTCTATGACCAGCGAATTTTGAAACCCTGGACTATGGAAATTGGCAATTGCTTCTCCAGATTCATTTCCTTCTCTAACTCTGTACTCATAATTCATCAAATGGGACCCGTCATCTTGAAATCCAGTCCATGATATACTAAGAGAAGACGAGGAAGAAGTATAAAGTCTATCTCTAAAATATTTTGTATTATAGACGGTCCCAGAAACGGGCAAAATATCATCAATCATAAACGGAAATGATTCAAGTGTTTTTCTCATTCCTGCTTTATCCTCTGCCGTTACTGAGAAAACGTAATTAACGCCGACCGTCAAATTTGTTGTTCTCAAGCAAAATTGACTTTGTAGCGCAATAAACTTTTTACGAAAGACATCATCAGCTAAAACACAATAGAAATACTATTAAACGGTTTTGAAGGGAAAAAACCCACAACGGACGTAAGCATCTAGAGACAAAATCATGTTACCTACCTTTTGATTGGCTCCCAACCATGAGGTAATAACCTGATATATTTCCTTCTCTATCAAAAAATACTGAATCCCATTTGGCACATATAGAACTATTTTTTTCATTGATGAAGCGGACATTTTGTTTCTTGGGCATATTCTCCAGATAGGTGCTAATAAATTTACCCATTTTTACATATGGTGCATTAGCATCAACCTTTATATGTTTTGAATGTCTTATGACGTAATTGTTTGTAGAAATCCAAATCCTTACATAAACCATGTAAATTGCACCATTCTCCAAGTTTCTGTGCGGCGCCAAGCACTCAATGTCAGACATCCTCAAACCAATGTCTCTCCATGGATATTCATCTTTGCTGTAAAAACCTATGCCTGGCAATTCACTCTGTATGCCAACAGACCATTCAAATCGATGGACTGAACTAAATTCCTTTAAATTCATATTTTCAAAACTAATACCAATACAGCTTATTGATGAAAGGATATTTGAATTCGGATTTAAGTTTGTAATGATAATTTTTTCATCCAATGCACTGATATTTTCTGATGTTGGTAAACACTTGATCAATTCATGTGATGCTGGAGAACATTTTTTACCAACAACTGAACAGGTACAGTCGTTATTACAATAATGTCTAGAACATGAATGGCGTTGAACGTAGAACTTTCCAGAAACAGATGAGTTGTTGTATTGATCTGCTATAACGGTAACTTTAGAAGGCAAACTTGTCAGCCTGGCCCTATTAACCGCCCATATTGTAATAAGTGCAGCCTCATTTAAGTTAAAGATAGTAGCATTCACTGGAATCGATATATTAGTTCTATTTCCGTCAATTTTTATTGCTCCACCGGATAATTTGGAGTCACTATATGTCTTACCAACAGTGAGGTAGTAATGAGAAATTCCGCTTTCATCATCTGAAAAACCATACCAATTAACTAGTATTTCGTAACTATTTTTACTTAGTGACCATGTTATCGGATAGGACAAACCACCTTGAGTAGGCCTGGAAGAGTCTACTATTAATGACTGAGTTGATATCGTTGAACAAAGTCTCGCCATATTGCATGCAGAAACAATACCAACCACAGAGTCTCCATTTCCTAGTCTCGTGTCTTCTGATAAGGTAATTATTGTGTCATCACTATTATCTCTCACTATGATATCGGACACATCTTCTCCTAATCTTGTATTCTTTATGACAATATGTATATCCACAATTGATGACTCGTTTTCTTCAAATTTCCATTTTAGTTTAAGAATAGAATTATCATATTGATAATTGACATTCTCTTCAAGAGCGTCGAGAGCTAAAAATGTAGGACGCTCAATTATAACAGGAGGGGTCGTATCAACCGATGATTTTTTAGATGTTGCGTTGGAGCTCATACCAGCATTATTAAACGCAAACACTGTGGCGTATATAGGAGCGTTGATTGGCAGTTCAAGATTTGATTTAAAAATTCGGGTTGCAAGCAAAACATTTTCCCTGTCATGAATATCACAAGAATATCTAAAGGATCCAAGACACCATTCAAAATATCTAATATCCGATTCAGTGTCTTCAAACCCTACCCACTGAAGAGCAAGAGAGGATCTGTAAGTTTACAAGAAAAATTCTTAAAGACTTTTTATCTGATACAGTTTTAAAATTAATTCTTAACTAAAATACATATTTCGAACTTGCGTACTTCTGAATTATTCATATTTTAATTTTATGCGGGTTTATATTCATTTTACATTTTAAGAGATTTCATTCAGATTTTTTTTATTTCAGAGATGTCCTGATAAAAAATCCATGAAAATAATGTGGACGAAAATGTAAATAAAATTTCATTGTTTCATGTATAAATCTGAACATGTAATGTTATAAGTAATGCAAATGTAAGAACGACGTACTTATCTGGTATAAAAGAATCGTGCGTTGAGCGGCCTATTGTAACTAGGCCTGGAACAGGCGGAGTTTTGTCAATAATTATTCCGTCCGAATGTGCAGAAGAACACATAGAAGCTCCATTACATGCTTCAAGGAGGACGAAAAGTTTCACCCCGACATCAAATTCTCCCTTCCAAGTGAAATCTTGTAAGATATGAGGCATGGAAACACATTTAAAGAAACACCAGCCACGAAACAATAGCCAATCCATGACATTTGTACTTGATATACTTTCATTTTATATTTATCAAATTTTTGTTTAGTTTACAGATAAATCTAAAATACCTTTTTGAAGTCCAACATTGGTAAATTCGTAAACATTGGCTACATGTTGCGATGTTCCTAGTCCTACTTTGTAGAATGCTATATCAGAATGAGGATCAAAAAAGTGGTCCCAGTTTGCAGATATTGATTGTGAGTATGATTGATAATCGAAATCCTTTCTCTGAAATATCATATCTTTGCATTTAAGGACTTAATTAATTATATAAACGAAGGCATAAACATCATTTTGTCTTTACTTACTATTTCTTTCCCATCGAATACATATCCATGAATTGGCGGAGAGTTGTCAACCACAAAGGAGTTTGATTCTATTTCTGTAGATAAACCAGCTCTGTTTGATACCTAAGTAAATAAAATTTAACATTTTATTCAATGAACAGTGCACTATATATATAAATGCATATAGTATATGATTACTGAAATAAGTTTAAAAACAACGTGTGTTGCCTTCACAAATAAATGAAATGAATTCATTCATACCTGTATTATTGCCTTATATTCATACCCATCCTTCAAATCTTGGGGCAATTTGATTTTATACAGTCCTCTCTCTACTATTGTGTTTGATACATAGTCCGTATTGATTCCAGCTATTCGAACATTTATCATATCTATTCCACTTTCTGGATCTTCAAAACCCTCAACAATCACAGGAATATTGTTTCCTACTATCGTTTTATCATTTATTTGTTCGTAGCCAACAAAGAATTTTCCAGGAATCGGTGGTGTTATATCTATAGTAAAAGCCTCAGATGTCGACGCAGACTCCAAACCCGAGCGATCAACAACTACATCAAAGAAAGAACATTCACATTAATCATAAATTTTGTGGAAATAAAACATTGGTAACAAATCATGGGATGTCTACATACCAATAACTGTCAAGAAGTAGGAAAATCCGTGTTTGAAAGCAACATCATAGACAGAGGCCTTGTTTACTTCATAGGAAGATAAAAATGGCAACATGTCATCCAATCTAGGATACGAACCTAAAAGAATATTGGTGAAAAATCAATATAATTCTTTATGCTGTAATAACTTATTTTTTCCCTGGTGTCACCGAAAGAAAATACTTGCCAATGCAATATTTATATTCCAGTAGCGGCACATTCAAATCAGGAATTGTCCAATTGGCATCCAAGAAAGAGGTAACAGAGAGGAATCCGTTTTTGGAATTTCTTACATTAATTTTTATGCTAGATGGGGGCATATCGTTGATTTTTAATTTTTTGCTGCAACGTTCAAATATTTCATTTTGTAAATTTGTTTTGCTTTCAGAATTGACAAATGTATCATTAGTAGATCGAATGCATATAAATATTTCGTCATTATGCTTGAGATGCAGACTAGGGAAAGAAACAAAACCATCCGTAACCTGAACAAAGTGTAAACAGTTTTTGTTCGAATTGCACTCGTCTTCGTTCATTGGAACAGAGCTGATTTTCATCAAATATACTTCATATAATTTTCCTTCGTTTCCTACAATGATTCCTGTTATTTTTGCTCCGCTTGTTGTGTACAGAAGACGCCCTTCCTCAAACATAAGTATGTTGGCACCAAGGTTGCGACTGTGGGATACTTCTTTCATTTTTTGTAGATTGGGGTTGTCTGCACCAACTATGAACACATCTATTTCAACATTGCGATGTTGAAAACTATTGTTGATGAGAGTACATTGTAACGGGGATATCCATGAATTAAATGCTCTTTGGACACAAACGTATCTGGGAGGGACGTCCGTGAATAACAACGGTACCGTGGCTTCCATTACCTTAAACCAAGAATGACAGATTATTAATGCATTACATAAGTGCATTATGACAAAGAACAACGTTTATGTATAAAAATTAAACTTACTTTTGTATCGTAATTATTTTCAAAATAATTCCAATCACATATGATTCCTTTTCCTTCTGCATCCTCGGACAAAGTCCATCTTGTTAAACTAGAATTAATAACGGCGTCTTCGTGTTCTACTTGAACATATATTTCATGATTTCCAGCGTCGTCTGAGTTTATTGTAGCTGTGATGTTCATTTTCACAACTAATGGAACGAATCTTATCGGAAATCCCACCACTGGTTTAGAACAAATGTTTGCATAGCATGCTTTCAAAACGCCGCAGTATTTTTCTTTAGTATCCAATGTAATATTTCTGAACGTCAATGTTTGTTTTTCAGTTCTCGTTGTCTGAATGACGGTTAACTTATCTTTTGTGAATTTAGCCATCGATATTTCAAAATGGGTTGGTGTAATATCATTTTCCCAATCCATTCTCCAATTAAATGAAAGTTCATTTTTACTTAAAACATATTGTCTATTGAATTGACATTTTCGAAGAGAAATATTGTAACTGTTCAAAGAAATACCCCCAAACCCAATGCTTCCACTTGAATTTGTTGCTTTCATTTCTAATATTGTGAAAATATTTGTGCGAGCATGACCAGTAATTCGTAAACCTACAACTCTCTTAATTAAAATATTTTCGTTTCTTTTCGTTATCTTTTGAATAAACAATGTATAATCATCTAAAACAGATAAATTTGTGTAGTATAAGATTGATTCATTGTTGTGAATTTTAAATTCAACTGGCATCAATACGTTTTCTTCTAAACATTCTTCCCCATTAAATAGCTTTAGATTTGCATTCAGATCTGTTATATTAATTGGGACGACGCCATCAGACCACGCGAATGAATTTCCTCCAGAGCAACTTGCGTGCATTACAGTATAGTACCTCTTAAAGGGAGGAAGTGAAAGATTTTGAAAACAATGTTGGTGACGACTTATTTTTGTGAATGGCATCAAATCAGTTGAATTTGGAGATAAGCCTAGTCCAACAGATACAGAGACATTTTGATATTGATCGAGTCCTTTCCACATTAAACACAATTTAGAGCTGCTTTGCTGAAAATCTACATCTTTTATATCTTTGTTGGAGCTGTTTTCAGGGTCAACGTCAAAAATGATGCCGTTTCCGGGTGAAATTTTTGATGGCAAATTGAAATATTTCGATCTTAATTTTGTAGATAAACCAATGTGGTTGAAAACGTGTAATTCAACGAAAATATTATTTTCTAGCTCGTTGTAACGAATTCTGTTTATTGGATAGCTTATACATCCAATGACGCTTTGAAATGGACATTCTTCGGAAAGGTTGTTGGTTTCATAGTACTGCACTAATGGTGTTGCATAGTCTTTCAATGTACCTACAAATTAGGTATATTATTTCAACCTTGCCTATCATTACATTTACTCATTGTTGATACATGACAGGTGTCAATTCTTAATATGTAAATTTATAAACCATAGTAAATTAATCATAATCACATATAGTAAGTATACCAACCGATGCGAAAAAATATCTCTTTGAATCGCTTTTGTTTCTCTCCGTCAAAAATTGAATCATTCCCCCATCCTATGAAGAGATATGATCCTTTGACTAAAACTCTTATATCCCAATGAACATTTGGTGGAGAAATATCTTTAATCAAAGGTCCAATTGTCAAAATATTATCTTCTCCGGACTTGAACTTTGTTTTCAAGAACACAAAGTGCTTTTCTAGGTTTCCTAATCCTTCTTTTATGAATCTATATTTGGTCTGCGAAAAAGTAACTGTGTATGGTTTGATATCAGGATAATACAATGACGTTGGATTGGAACCAATGCCTATTTCAAACTCGAGTACTTTATTCAATTCCTTAATATTCCATGACATTTCCCAATATTTGTTTGAAATATATATCAACCTATTATCAAATGAATCCAGTCTTAAACATATTCCGTCTGCATATTCCGGGTCATTTATTTCAGCGGAAGTTTCCTCTGGCAAATGTCGCAGGAACGAAGGAAAAGATATATTGCTGCATTTCTTCAAGCAATTTTGATGAGATCCCAATTTGATGCGTTTCATGTTTTCGGTTATCAACCAAGACGTTCCATCAAAGCAAGCTATTCCTTCCTCTGCGTTAAAGCTTTTTGACGAAACATTTGCTAATAAATCTGGTGATTTTTCATAGACAATGCCATCGGAACAACTAGCTGCTGATGGTTCTAAAGCATTATTAAATGATATGACGGTAAATATATAATGTCCCATATCAGGAAGACTAAACCATTCAAATGCTTCTGTGCTCGTCCGTCTTTCAATTATGGATAAGTCATTAGATTCATTGTGTAATAAATAGGATAGATTTCTGAAACAATTTCTACCAAGAAAAATCTCATAATGGGATATTCCACTCTCATGATCAATAAATCCATTCCATTTTACTTTTACTTTTCCATCGGAAGTAAAATCACTTTCACTTTCTTCTGAAAGATCTTCAAGCTCCTTAACGGTTCCATTGACTGGAGGTGATTCGTCTACCAATACATCTAGATGCTGCACCGAACGAAGGCCCGCGTTGTTGGTTGCAACGATGCTGAAATAATATTCTCTGTTGTGTTGTGCTTCTGATATTATTTTTGATAAATCTAGACTATAGTTGCGAGATTCGCAACTTCCATGATTTGGGCAATAACAGTTGTTTGAATTGTTGCCACAGGTTGTCTATAAAACAAGGGAAAATATTGTTGAAAATAATTAAAGTGATATATGTCTAATCCTTTTATTCTTTTCTTTAGGCAAAAAAATCAGAAATATAATGTAGTTACATAACTAACTGTAAAAAAAATGTTTATTTGATAAAATATTTACTCACCCCTACTGTCAGTATGTTAACAGCAATTGTTCCATTTCCAAGTTCAGAACCACCATCTTTTAATCCCAGGAACCAATGAATAGTTTTCAGACCACTTTCAGTGTCATAAGCGTTGAAATGCAACTTCATTTTCGATAACTCTCTTGAGTTGTGCACGTATACTTCTCCGTACTTATTTCTTCTTAGCCATATATAATCAATATCAGGAACAGATGTGTCAATTAACACAAAAACAAAATCTTCTAAGTTATTACCCATTATGTCAAAAGCAAGGATAGTGAAATTAACTTTGTCACCATCCTTAATTGGGATGTTTCTACAAATATGTTCATTAAGATAACTAACCTCTCTTTTAGCATTAACAGTTTGATTATTTATCATGTACATGTATTCGAATTTGACTATCCCGTTCACATTCTCTGTTCCATTAATTGACAAAGAACCGTTCAACTGTTCAAAAACCCCAGAAAACTGGGCTGACTTTTTAATGGGTAGTAGTAAATTGTTTTTCTTGTGATAGTCATTGTAAAATCTATCAGTCCAGTTTACACAAATTTCTTTTTTCTCAGTTTGCCAATATTTTCCATTTTGAATGTGTGCTGTTGTAACAAGGAGTGGCTTATTCTCATTTAAGAGTATCGTTGATGTATTATCGAAAAGGATGAATCGCCTTGCTGACCTTATGTTCCCTCCCTCCCCAGCCTTATCAACAACTTCCAGAAGTATTTCATACAGGCCTGTTTCATTCAGCTGAACCTCAAAATTTAAAGGTAGAGGGGACTCATTTTTCAAAACTGCACTTGTATCTGGTGTAAGCATATTTTCTGAATGAGGAACCTTGTATATACTTATATCAAATATTTTGATTCCAGATGAGTTATATGTTTCTTTTCCAACCGTATTTGGATCGAACCATCCAGATGTGGAAATGGTAATGATATTGTTCTTCGTTATTCTGTTTTGTATTTGGATTGGTTCGATCTGGCAAGTCTTGCTGTTTAGACAGTGATCCGGGGGAAATGAATCGAATAAAAAGCACACATCTCTGCTACTCAATGTTTCTCCATTATAAATTATTGGGGAAATTGTTGGATTCTTGTTTCGCTTATCAACTGTTCGGAAAAATCCAGTTGCCACCGCTATAAATCGAAGGCATATGCTGTAATGAACAATGTACAGATAATCTTTTCAAAAGTATCAAGGAGAAAAAAGTGTGTATTCCAATTAATTTTCAAAAAAAGACATTTCTCACAAAGTAAATGCATTTTTTTAAAAGAATGACCAATTAAATACATGTACGTTTAAAGGGGCATTGTCATGATTTTGGTCAAAAATTATTTTTCCGATTTTAATATTTAGAATGCTTCAGAAAGGCATTTTTAATAGGCAACCGAAATTTGAGTCTCACTTGTTGAGTTATATGCGAGTTACAGAGCTTGAAATTCTACGCTATGTAAACAAAGCGTTTGTTTACATTTTGAACGTTGAAGTCAAAAAATCAGTTTCAACCCTAAAACGAATGTGTTAAACGTTAGAAATTGGATATCTATGCTTAAAAAAAATTAAAAGATAAACAAATAAGCTGGAAAAAGATTTTTTACTGGAATATGGAACCTATATAAACAAAAACAGGGCACGAGCCTTGTTTACATGACAAATAAATGTGAACCCTGTATCTTGCTTATAACTCTACGAATGACTCTCAAATTTAATTTGATCATTAGAAATTCATTTCTAAAGCATTGTAAATAATAAAAACATAAAAATAAAATTTGACCAAAATCGTGACCATGCCCCTTTAATGTGATAGTTCTTATGTTTTAACAATTATCTAACAATTCTTAGTAAATAGTAACTTACGCATCACCATTTGAGAGGCTACGAATCTCACTGACAGGTAAATTTTTCTCTTCTGTATGCAGTTGTTTCAAGTTCGTTTTGTTCAAATGTTCAAAGGTGGAACTGTTTATTGTGACCTCTAGTCCTATTAATAAATCAAACGTGTAAGGTTGACGTTTAAATATGAATATTTTATTTTATAAATTAAAAAAATATATATTAAAATCATCTGATGAAAAAAACAATGCTTTGCTATCATTTTTCTCTGAGAAAAGTAAAACCTGTGTTTTCGCTATAATGCTATCACTACACACACATTATGAATGTACTTTTGTATTTCTTTAAATGGACGAATGAAATTTAAGTAAAAAGTGTTTGGGTGTTTTGAGCAATCAAATACGAAAAGAGGTATTTTTTAAAGAATTACATTTTTAATAACCTTATCCCGTAATTTCTATGCATAAGAAAATAAACTATTACACACACATTATGAACGCATTAAAAGGACGAATAAATTTTATTATCTATTATTATTTATTATCTTTATTATAAATTAGGACATTTTGCTAATAAATTATAAAATGCCTGCACCAGAATAACTGCTTACACCTTGGTATTTCAACACATGTGATATGATGATTACCTCATAAGTCATAAGTCATTATTGTAGAATTAATTCAAAACCTATTTTTCGATAAACCAGACCGAAATAGTGAAATGAAAATTTTGGTTTTTTTATTCAGCTGCAACAAAAAGAATTAAGGCCTCGTTAATGTGTATAAATCATCCATTTTTATTTAGATTTTTCATCCCTGTCCTCTATTCTAAATTTCCAGCCATGCACTAGTGTTTTTATTTCAATTTTAAGAAGAGGTTAAGAAAGCAATTTAGAAAGAATTCGGACACAGTATAGATACAAAAAAATGAACAAAAACATGGTTCAACATATTAAGCATTGCATCATATTAATCTGTAATGTGTAAATTCCTGCACTTGCGCAATAATGCAACGAGTCAAGAGAAGCAAACATGATTGTTTTACCATTCAATTGTTTGTGAACCACCACAAATCTTCCGCTTAACAATCCATAATTCCAGCTTTCAGCTTTAATATAATCTGGTTTTGGTGATGTAACATTGACTGAAAACGATCCTTCAAAACCAAATAAAGCGTTCTTGGGATTTTTGTTAATATAAACGTCCTGCTGAGCTGAACATGAGGTTGAACCTGTTGTTGGTGACTGAACGATTTCTCCTCCCTCGAATTTAAGACTTGATCTACATGTGTCAATGATAGGTTTTTTCGCCACTACAACGACAACATTTTTAAAGTTGCTCCTGTTAAAATATTACTATTTCAAATGTGTATTGTAATTGCCTTTTTATAAGTTTTGTAAAAAAAAAAAAAAGCGATGTGATTTAATAATATATTTTTTTTTCAATGAATTACGAAATAAATCTTAAAGTGAACTAGCTCACATATTTACGCCCTTGCATTTCTTGACAATACTAACCAATAAAAATGGCAGTATATGCATTGAGACAAAACATATTAAATAAAGAGACATAATTCACAGAAAAGGTTTAACGTCAAAACTTTCCGCGAAAATGAACATTTTAACCTTTGTCTTCAATAATTGCTTAAACAAAAATTCTTGAATTTTTATGCAATGTGTGCAGCCAAATTGTTTTAATAGTACATTCAATATTAATCTTGCAATTTATAAATTTAAAATGGTCTATAAAAACATTGTGTTCTAAAAACCTTAAAAGATTGCTACAAAACTTTGTGCAGTAATTTAAGATGAGTTGTGCTGACAAATTGTTTATTTTTTAAATCAAAATAAGCAAAACTTAAAGTTCAAAACAGACAAACTTATCGGAAAAATAATGAAATCGGAATTTCCTGATAATATACACGTCACATGTGACATTGTCTATAAATACCTACAACATTTGCCAAAAAGACAATAAAGAACCAGCTTGGACTGTCTAGCTGACTCACTGACAGACGGATCAAAAGCATTATATTCCTCGCAGCTTGTTGCATGAGATAAAATAATTAAGATTGTTACGATCGTTTATACTTTTATATTTCTTATCTCATTAAAAATGGTGTCTATGACCCTCTAATTGGCTTAAACTTACAGAGGCAATGTGCAACAGTTCCATCTGAATTTGTCTTTGTAACAAATCCAGCATCGCATGTACAATCTCGTCCAAGTCCACTGGTATGACAGGATCCGGGCCAGCAAGCTCTTCTATTCATCACGGAGCACATTGCTATGAACGTTATAAAGTTGGTATATAAATCATTTAATTAACAAATAGACGGTATTTTCATGTTAAGTATTTTTTCAGTCAACTGACTCTGTCGTCAGCATTATTCCAAATATACTTATTTGAGTTCTCAACTCAAATCATTGCATATGTCATTGCAATTTTATCCTTTAAATCAAGTTATATCAGAGCTGAAGCATAGAGATTGGATTTCTTTTTGGATTTTGGGCACTGTCGCCAGCGCCAGGGACTGATTTTTAAAAAAAAAATGAAAAAAATTGTTAGATATCCTACTCTCTTTCCATTGCAATAGCAAAAAGATATGGATTTTAAACATATGTTGTTTTTGAAGGGCCTAGATAAATAGACCTAGACTTGACTATTAATTACAGTCATTTTTATGTTGGATATTTGTTTGTTCTTCCTTTTTCTGTAAGAACACGAAAACATCATTGTGAATCTTTAATATATGTTGTTTCTGGAGGATAATAAATGAGCTAAGAAATGATCATCAAACACAATCATTTATAGCGAGCGCAGCGCTGGCGCGAAGCGAGCTCTACCGGCAAGGCGTCTGTGAATAGAATATTCGGACTAGTTGCACATTCATTCAACGGATTTTTTGGCGACAGTAAATCGGACCAGTAATGCATTGTTTTAATCGTCCCAGTAGTTCCCTGTAATCATGGTCATCATGGCATTTTTTATCACTTCACACTCTCACGAGCATCAGCAAGACAATATAAAAACAATAACGATGTAAACGACATACAGTCACTGTTACCTCTAAAGTTCACCTCAGTACACTCTAAATCAAAAATAATCAAGTGACGTCACAATGGTTTACACATTGATCCGATTGATTTTTTCGCGATAATCAAAGTAAAACTTTTGAGAAGTATATAAGATGAGTGGTTTTAAGAACATCATGCTTTTTAAGTAAATAAAACAGTGTAGTTCGCGTACTTTTAATTCTCAGTTTTAATGAGTCCGAAGACACTTAACCAACGTGAACTTTGTTGTCACAATAAGGGGAAATTACTCTAATTGAAGTTATTGTAATCTGCTGAAATTACCAAAATCCTATCAAAATCTTGCAAAGCTAAAGAATGAGGGCATTTCTTCAGATACAGGAAACGGTGGTGACTTGCATTCATTTGGATAACACACATTAACTCATTTTTATTTTATTCACTATAATTACGATAATTTCCTGGAACGTACACGTAATATCGACTTTTTTTAAAAATGGGGTGGGTGGGTGGATGGCAGCCTCATCCAAAAACATTTTACAAGCAATATGAAAACAATCATGAAAATTCTAATCCTTCAGCTCTTTAGCAGTTCAATGGTTTCTTTATTTTCACTTCCATTTATTACATGCTCCAAATCCCCCCCCCCCCCCAAAAAGGGGGGGGGGCAATTCCATGTTCTTTTAATATGATAAGCAATTGCATTTTTTTTAAAGTGGAGGGGGCAAATCCATGATAAGTCGATTTTCTATGTGTAAATTGAAAAAAAAATACTATTTTTTTTTTAAAGGGGGAAGATGCTTTATAATGATTCAATTTTTATATGTAAGTTTAAGAAAAAATGTCTACTGCAATACAAAGGGGATGAACCGACGTTACAATGACTTTAAAAGAGAAGATACAGTGCAATGATCATTTATATTAAAACCTGTTTTATTTAACAACATTGTATCTGAGATTAAACTATTGTTTTACTAATTAATAAATAAATTATAACAAATCTTATAAACTATGAATAATGAAAATTAACCGAAAAATAGGTATGTCTTATTTTATTTTGCAATCAAATTCATTTACGTTGTTAATTTTATTTTTATTGATGTATCATAATTCATTGTTTGATCACATGCTGTGCTCGCCCCAACGGTCGCACCGTAAAACATATTAACTTTGATGTAAACAAACTTGTTTTATGATTGTATTTTTCTGCTTATAAAATTATTAGAATGTTTATATCTAATTTTGTTGTTTTTGAAAATTGAAAAATATATTTCCGAAAGGTTGCAAAAGTAAACGTATATCTTTAAGTGTACCTACCTGCAACGACAAGAGCATAGGGTTGAGCTGGAATATCATACTTGATGATTGGAATTTAGATAAGAAGACAGTGTACTTTATCTGCCCTGCCTTCCTTCATGAACATATTAAATATGAATTCCTATAAATTAGAACATTTTAAGTACCTCCACATGATGTATTGTTGTTTATCCTTTTCCAGATGATGCCATCGTCAACACATTTTTCACAATTCCCAAGGGTATCGTTTACACAGACATACCTATTGTGTTGGCAGTGCGGGATAACACAAGTCGCTATAGTGATTAGAAAACGAACAATCTCTTAGCTTTGATTTCACAGCACATGAATAAACTAATTAAGAGTAATAGTTTGTTTACAAAAGAAAATATGCGCAATATTTAGCCAAAATTGCATGTTTAGGAAAAGAGAACGCATTGTATAAATTGTAGAACTCACGTGCACAAATTTGTCCTGATGGATGATAACCAGAATTGCATAATGAACATGTCTGGTCAGTATATGTTGAACAATGAACTCTGATACATCTATTTATTGATGTGCATTCTACATTAAAACCATAACATTGTTTAAACATTTATATAGATTTAAATACCAATTCAATTGCCTGCGTTTTAAATAATAGAAATTCCATTCAAATTGGAATATCACTTACAATAGATAAATGAAATTATTTTAAAATTCAATTGTTAAAAATCGCTTCATATATGCTCAGAATAACAAATTGTAAAACTTACTTACGATTAACATAAACGTAAAAACAGCACTGTTTTGATTCATTGCCAGACTTGTCCTTTGCTTTATAACAAATATGGTGACTGCCTTTACCAGCAAAGCTTCCGGAGGATATCCCAGAGGTTCGTTGCATTCTTCAAATACAATACATACATGCAAAAGGCGTGGTATAATAATTACTCTCATTCATTTCATGCATTGTGTACATATTTTGTGAATTTGAAAGTGAAAAATTACAACACATATCTTACTATATCCAATACATTAGTATGACATTAATACCGTAGTAGTGCAAATAAATGTTAGACAAGGTACTTTCTAAATTCACGTCAACATTACAGTAGCTTGTCTAGCTAAGGATCTCAGAAAGTAATAGTTTATTTTATTTTCCTTCTGAAAAAGTCATGACAAGATTATTGTTTTTATTGGGGACTAGCGATTTTTTTCAGTTTAACTTTATTGCATTGAAGCATGGTTATAATAGATTTAAAAAAAGAAAACATGTTACCTTTAGTCTTTAACGTTATTTTCAGATATAGAGATCATGCACAAACAGTTACGCCATAATTGTCTTTTTTAAAGCAATTAATTGACAATATTCAGGAGCAATGTAAGATACTTACGTCACACCGTCAGGTTTATTTCCATCCAAAGCAACTGGTAGATTGTAATACACATAAGCTCGTCCTTGATAGTTTGCAAATACTGTTTTCGATGACGGGCATGTTATTTCTGGAGGTGTATGGTCACCACCACCACCACCTGTTGGAAAACACGATGGGAGTAATGAAGTTGAAAGGCATAGGACAAGCATTCTTCCTCAACTTGAAAAACTCCAATATACAGTGCATTGTGCATTCTTAGAAAAATCAAAATAGCTAATGTGCACAATTGTTGATAGACAGATGGAGAGAAATAAATTTAGAAGTGTAAGACTGTTGCTACAGAATAAACAACCTGCCATATGAGGTATTGTTCACGTCAAGGATTACTGTTCTCTGTGCTCTTCTCTTTCCTTTTCTCTCTTTCTTTCCCCATCTATCTTATTATTTTCTCATTCTCTCTTTCTCCTGTTTTTAATTTCAAGCACAAATTACTCACCTCCAAGCCACCATCGCTTTACCCTTCTAGGTCGCTGTTTTGTGTTTTCTAATTCTAGAATTTAAACAAATAAAAATAACTTCTACCTCATGTTTAGTTATGTATGCACATTAATGTTAGGTCCAATTTTTTTTAAAATAATTATATCATATACCGAGTAGGGTTCTTTCTATTTCTTACGAAAATTTATACTTAATTCATAGCTCTATTGAACAGCTGTAGTGACTAACGGGTCTGAAATCTACATGTCCCTTTTATCAACTGGTCGAAACTTACAGCGACTTCAGAAAGGTCACGGACTTCACGAAATAATCGTGATGATGTCAGACTCAAATTCCTATAGGAGACGTTTTGGCTGATTCTTTTAGCTAACGTACTAATTTACAATAAATTTTACTTACTTTTTACAATCAATTTATTGATTTGTTCAAAGAAAGATGTTAATATTAACAATGAAATGCTGTTTTTGATTATTAATGCGGGCTATGAAGGTATCGAACATTACAGAAAAAGTGTATACAGCCCGCTTACGCTGACCTTGACCTATGACGTATCTTGACCTATGTCGTACATGGTATCTCAAGAATTTTTTTTCTTTAAATGTCAGGTGTTTTCTGAAATTGTTGTCTGCGTCATAACAAAAGATTCCATAATTTTACATAATTTCAATTTGTACCATAGATAGATGGTATATAATATAGCTAACCACTCAAAAAAATTATGACATTGACTTAATATTTAATTTTTAGGTCAAGTAAGAAAAAAATCTCTCTTAACAATATATGATTTGATAGAAGGAATTCGAACTTGCAACAAAGAATATAATAATACTCTGAGGTGTACTGTTCATAAATCTTTCACTTTGATCCTCTTATTTCAAATGAGGAAAAAATACCAAATTTTGTCGAGAAGATAAAATTCTTAACTGAAACACTTTTAACTAAAACATACGTAGATAGATTATATAAAGAGGGTATAAGTCTAGCATTTTTCTACCTTGACTTATTTTGAATGTTATGGTTAATTTTCATTGGTAAAATATGTGTATTTATATATAAAAGAACCGGGTTGGTACTTATATATGCATACAGTGTAATATAATTTAACTGATAACAAAGAGTAAATTCCGGTGACATATAATTAAGAATTATTCCTTCTCATATACCCTTTTACACAAAAATATGCAATTCTAAAATGTATTTTGAAAAAACATTGTATGATTTGAATTTTAAAAAAAACTATAGCTAAATATCATGAACAGGTATTAAGATATATCAATGCAATGAAAATTAAAGATTGAAGTTTTAAATTTAGTAAGTTGGATTAAAATTCAATGTGCAAGAAGTCTGGACATTTGCAATGACAGTAGTAAAAGTTCACAGTCTACACAATGAAAGAAAGATAATTTTAAAATTAATCATGTATATATTCTGTCTTTTCTGCCTTATGTAAAACGAAACATGAATTATGTTTCTTTCTGAAGAAAAATGATTGAAATTTTCTCAATTAAAAGCATGCCATTATTTTGTGAGTTTGAGAACATACTTTTTAAAAAATACATATTTTTTCGTGTTTTGCACTACCTTAATTTTTCATTTATTACACATTCATCTTGTACCCTCAGATGTTGTTTATATACTTCTAAATTAGTTGTTGTTTTGATGTAAAACCATTATTTAAATTCAAATGTAAGATTTTTCAGATTAAATAACTTTCAAACCTTTGCAATTCATGAGAGACCCTATCCATGTCCCATTTTCGCATGATAACCATGTTGAGAGGACCCTCTTGTGGTTGCAAGACACAAAACACTTGGTTTTCTCAGGGACAAGGGTTTTGTCAAGCATCACGATATCAATTGGAGCATAATTCGAATCAAAACAATGAATGTATTGATAGGTTTGAAGATCTGCTACACTGCATTCTGTTAGGTTCTGGATCTAATGTAGATAAACTAAACTTGAGTATATTTATTCATGTTTCATGCTAACTGAGTACAATCATGGTGATTTTTGTCAAACGTGGTAATGAAAAAGTGTGTCTTCATTATTCTCCTTGTATAAAGTTTAAAGAAATCTTTCAAAATGTTTTCTTTGTAAATAAAATGCCTTTTTTACCCGTTCCAATTAATCAACCTTTTATAAAAATAAATGTTATTTACGATTATACAAACAAACCTGGTGTTCGGCAGCTTTTCCTAGTCCGATTAAAGAAAGACCTAGATATAAAGAGTTTTTTCCTAATTAATTTTGAATTCATGCTGTATTGTTATATTGTGTATGTTACTCATATATCTGTTGGTATTTCATCATAAATATATGTCAAAAGGTACATCTTGCACTTATTTAGTTTAATGGATTTAATACAATTCAGTCACAAAAATTATTCTCTTAAATAAAAGAAAAAAACAAAGTCAATACATTTCAACAGTTGTTGTACTAATTTCAAGACATTGCATTGTAACAATGTGAAGTAAATTTGTAATTAATCATTACCACATTAATTTATAGTAATTAACTTGCGTGCTGCCATATTTCATTCTAAAACTAGCAATATACCAACTTTATCCATAGATTCACGCAATTCTATTTTAACCTTGCAGGAGTTAGCTGCACTTCACTGAAAACCATTTAAAGGATATTTTATAATTTTCAAATATACTTACCTGAAATAAAGACAGACAGAAACACGATTCTTGCCATGTTGAATCCTACAGTTTGAAAAAAGCACTTTTTTTTACCACTTTTTACAGAGATCGGGAGAGTTTGAGAAAATTACCTGGATTTTGTTAATTCCTTACATTACAATAGTTTGATAAAAAGTAACAAATACGATAAGATAAATAAAATCAAAGCAATTTTTTTATGAATGCAGTCTTGCTTACCTGTAAGTTGCTGCTTACATGATTAAACGGGAATGTTTATTATAGGGAAAGAGTTCGCTTTAAATAGCCTTATTGATTTGTTTGTCTCTGATAATCTCGTCGGATCGTGGGAACAAGCCGGTCTTTATTCAAATATTCTCTTAACTGTGCTTTCAATATTTTTTCAATCATAATATGTTAACCAATATGACTGAATTATTTATAAATATTCTTTCGAATTTTATTAAAGTTGTATTTCTTTAAAAAAACGAGTTTCAATTTAAAAATTGAAACATCTATCATCATATCAAATGAACACAATATTCCCCGATTGTGAGCATTAAAAGATGCTTTTTTCTCTAATATTATTGACTCTATTTATACCTTATTACAAATTTAAATTTTAAAAAAAAAATTGTATCCAGGCATCTTGCAAATAAATCATAATGGTTCAAGTGAATTAAATTTAAAGCATTGAAAACATCGAAACATTAAATAATGAAATGTCACCATGCCAGATCTATTCTGTGAAACGTTTTAAATAAAATATTTTGTCAAAGTACTTAATTCGGTTTTATATTAAGTGACTTGTTGCAATGGCTGCACTTAGACCTGTAGTCATTGCATACATGCAGTTGAAATACAGCTAACACATTGTTAATTATGGTTACGATATGGTACGTATACATTCTCTTCAAACTGATGATAATGATGTAGCCCATTAACTATAATAGGATAGAAAATGGGGATGTCAGAGACGAGGGAAGCTCAGCTGACTAAGAAATGGAGAATACAAAGACTACTTTTAAGTTTCTGACAACTCTTCAGCTAGATCGGTGTCAGGAATCATAACACAAAGGTTTCTCAGCATTCACTAAAACACATTAGTCCTTACTTGGGTTACATTGACTAAGGAAAACTGATAACTTGCATAGTAGGTTATATCCTACAAACGGTGATGAACAAAGAGCATGATGGCCGTACTACACCGCCGAAAAGCACATATAACCGCAATGTATTTGCATATAGCATTTCCATTTACAAATAACATTCCTCCATTTTATCCTTGTAAAGGGAGTACGTGATCGTAAAAATCATGTACGTATTTGCAAAACTTAAATACATTCATATATTATGTTACTGTTTTATGAATTTTCATGAATGAGTTTGTTTTCCTTAGAAATAAAAATATTAAAAAACATTAATAATAATGAAATAATGATTAAAAAAAGTTTTAAGTCAAACTTTTTTAACATTAAAAAGGTGTACATTACTATCCAGTTTATATATGATTAATATGTTTAAAAAAAATAAGCCCCCTTTTGACACCTACGACAGGCAGTCGTAGCTAAGTCATAGATAAATAAGAATATTAAAGATCTAGAACTTTACATCTTGTGTGCGGAGCGCGGGAGATTGTCTATTGTCAAGTAAGGCTCCTTAAAAATTATGTTGCTACTAGAGTTAATTCGTTTTGTTTATTACGGTAGCTCATTGACAGCAAAAAATAGTTTAAAGAGTGACTTTGCAATACAAGTTCTGCAAAACATCGATTTCCGTCAGTTATATAGAGCGGTTGCAAAATTTGTTAAGACATTCGTTTTTCTATGTTTTGAAAAAATAAACCTTTCACCGCGCTGCAAACCTCATACTGAGTTGGAGGGGTTTTTCATCATTAAATCGGATACAAATTTGCCAATATGTAAGGAAGAACTGTTCGTTTCCTTCTAGATCATCAATATAAAAACATAATGATATCTTGTATGCAGTAAGAAATACTCCACCATATCATATCTTCGCAATATATAAGACGACAAAATACCCTCACATCTTATCACATGATAAAAGAACCGTACTAGGCAACCACTTAAAATATAAACAATTCTTGGCATATATCTCTGGAAAGAAACCAATATCTTTGATCTTTGATATTAGAAATGCTTAATATTGTTTGTTCTGCATCAAGCAGATGCCGTTATTATTAATCGTATCTTGTTTCAAAACTAACACATCAAAGTACATATCTTAAGTTTGTTTACTATTATTTACCGGATGTATAGACATCAATATCCTCATAACCTTGTTCTATTGATTGTGGAATTAAGGGAGTAGAAATTTATTTGATAATGATTATTTTAATTAAAAATCTATTTTTTACATTCATTCACTATCGCGTTCAACGCATAGACTTCGTCTAGGTATGTTCTAAGTTTTTATAAAAGCACCGGACTTGGTATTGTTTTCAACTTACTTGATAAGAAAGAAATTCGATATTGCTACTCTAAGTCACTAGGATTTGGCCAATCGACTTTCTCTTCCTGGTTAAAATTTGTAACCGTTTGATAAAGCATGCTCTTTCAATTCACATGTGAATGTAACATGATTATTGAACAAAAAATAAGATTAACGAATTGATGTGAGTGTTTTCATTTTAATTGTTTGCTAGATTTTGGTAAAGAGGGGTTGGCATGATTTGAACTGCAATTCTTCATTTTTTATCTATTTTCAGTATTTGATACACCACGTAAAGAGTTCTCTTATTGTCAAGTAAATATCTTGTCAATATTCATGATATATTAATTTTGTTAATTTGTGTTGCTCTTTGATAAAGACTTCGTTCAAATTGGAGTTTATTTTTTGTTAGTCATTCACAAATAAATTCAAGAAGTTTTTAATCTTCTCAAAATAAGCATTCATTAAAAAAAAATTCAAAATATTATGAATCCAAATAGAACCTGGTATTGCACCCAGAATTTTCGACATGAATATGTTTGAATGTATCACAGGGCGAAAAACCATCTTTAAGCAAGTCCTTAAAGGTGGCTTAAAGGTGACTTAAAGGAGCTTAAAGGCTATACAACCTTTAAGCCGCCTTTTAGTCACCTTTAAGCAAGTGCTTATAGGTCCTTAATGTCCAAACTTCTTTAAGCTACCTTTAAGCCACCTTTAAGCCACCTTTAAGCATCTTTAAGTGGCATTTACGCTCTCTTTACACTGCCTTTACACTGTCTTTAAGTGGCCTTTAAGTCAATATTGATCAAGCTGAACAATAAAAACATATATTAAATGCAAAAGCTCTTTTATAGGGATGGGAGGGGGTCATCCGAGTGATAATATAATTTCCAAGGAAGGGGGGAGGGTGTTCCAGGCGGTTTTAATCGTCGCTCCATTAAACACAGATCGCTATCATCAGCACCGCTCCGATGGACACAGATTGCCGTTATAAAATTCTTTATAATTTTGGGGGGGTTTCAAAATTATTGTAGGGATGAGCGCAGTCTCTGTATCTTAATATGTGCATAAAACTAATTAAAGAATGTTTGTTTCCTATTATAAATTAATCGGTGAAAAAAATCTCTCTCTCTCTCTCTCTCTCTCTCTCTCAGTTCATCCGGTTATTAAACAAAATAAAGATAATGAACCAAAAATGCATGATTTAATTTGATAATCGGTTTAAGGTTTGTATTTTTTTTTCAATTTTCATTATTTCTAACTCTAGATCTGCTAGATACCTGTTAAAAATGAAAAGACTCTCAACTGCCTTTTTTATATCGGGCAGGATATTACTGCTTTGTTTGTCTAGACATAGTTTTGTTCGTTTGTGTTTATCTAATTAGAGTCTATTGTTTGTCCAACTTAAGAAAACCCCTGGAACTAACACAGAATATACAAGATATACACAACAGTTGTGTCGTGTGCCCAGGTGCATGTTTGTGTATATCTAATTAAAGTCTATTGTTTGTCCAACTTAAGAAAACCCCTGGAACTAACACAGAATATACAAGATATACACAACAGGTGTGTCGTGTGCCCAGGTGCACGTCAGGGTTTCTAAAGGCGTTGAATCTTAGTGTGTACGAGTATACAATAAGTCTAGTGAATAAAAGTTAATTTACATTTGTAATTCATTTTCAAAGTATTATTTCCTAGCTCTGGGTTTCAAAAATGTTACGTCTACAAATTAACGATACCTGTATGTAAGAGTAAAATCTTGAGGCTAATTAATTAATGTACCGGTGATCATAAATAGGGGTTGATTATTTAAATATATGTATAAGGGTAAATATGTCAAATATACCCGGCCTGGCACATCATACAATTGTATGTACAAGTCATTTGCAATTGCCACATGCAGTAAATACGTCACCGGTAATTGGTAATTTTGTTTGTTATAGAATTGATAGTTTAAAAATCATGTACATACAATTACATGTAAATATTTAAACATATTGGAACGGCGCCGCGATCATGAAAACCGGGAAATTGCGGGAAAATGAACAAATACCCTAATAGTATCAATGCATTTAATAAAAGAAATGATTTTATTTTCTTTCTTACATTTTTATAGCTATAAATTAGATGAACGTATATCTACTCGGTTTAAATTTATTAACTAAGAAAGCCTACTATAGTGAACGTAACGGTTTCCATTTAGGTATAATATATTTTTGTTCACTGAAGACCAAGTTCCGTATTTCATTCTAAATACATGCATGCATGTAATTTATAAATTAGATATAATTGATTGTTACAAACTGAATGGTTTGTCAAAATCTTTTCAAGTAAACACATTCAATACAGTGATTCAATATCCACTGATATATAGGATATAAAAACGGTCATATATATGTAAGTTGCCGTGGCGCAGGGGAAGTGTGGTGATGATTGTAAACTAAGGGTCCCAGGTTCAATTCTCGCCGTGGCCGGGGGGTTTGTTTTGCGTTTTTTTTTTTCATTTTTCTTTCTAGAACAAAACCGTTTTAATACCTTTTCTTTCATAAAGTTAATACATTTTGTTGGAAATTAAGCACAATATTGAATTAATTTTTTTTTTAATGGCTTAAAGGTGGCTTAAAGGTAGCTTAAAGGTGGTGAAGTTTGGACATTAAGGACCTATAAGTTGTCCTTAAAGGTGGCTTAAAGGTGGCTTAAAGATAGTCTTTAAGCTGCCTTTAAGCCATCTTTACGCTTTCTTTAAGCCACCTTTAAGCAACACATATAGCTTAAAGGTGGCTTAAAGATCGTCTTTAAGCTACCTTTAAACACCTTTAAGCTATCTTTAAGGAGGACTTAAAGATGGTCATTCATCCTGTGCATTAAATTCATTTTAAAAAAATCAAAATATTCTTAATCCAAATATAGCCTGGTATTTTTTAGAATGAATATGTTTAAATGCAAATAAAAATAATCGTTAAAAGGATATTATCTAAAATTGAGGACTGTAGTGTGTGTTCTCAACTGTTCATGTTCACAGAACACTTAAAACAGAAAAACAAGCTAATTTTCCATATACGTGAAGATTATTGTAGATGCTAACTACAACAACTTGAAAATAAAAAATTAACTCGTGTAAGTCCTTGGATTTGTGTCCTACAGAAAATTTTAGTTTCGATCAATCAAGAAAAAATCTTTGCAACGTTAACACCATAAATACAAAACAAACCAAAATTACTGATGCTTTTTTTTAATCATTTAAACAAAATCCTGTAAGATTTTAATATCCAATGTCAGGATTGATTTTTTGTAAGTAAGCAAGTATCCTACATGACGAAAATTTACGATTAGATTTCTCAAAAGTCCTAACAATTTTCTACATACCCTATTTGAGAAATCATTTTTCTTGAGTAATTTTTAAGTTAAACTTTAATCTGACAAGATAAGTGTGTCATCTGTTTGGTGAGACAAAATTGTTTGATTAGTTTTTCCCCTACTTTTCAGTCAAAGTTTGAATACAGGTTTTCAAGCTACAATCAAAAATCATTTATGTCTAATTAAAACTCTTGCGATCTGAGTTTTTTAAATGATTATGTATGCTAAAAAGACCTTATTTTTATTGTTAAGTTTTAAATCGATGGCAACATGATTTAAATTGTTATATATGTAGAGAGGACTTTTGTAAATAAACAAGAGGCCAATGGGCCACATCCCTCACCTGAGCAACAATGGCTTTATATTGGCGTTCAAAGGATATTGTGCCATATGGCCCCTCGGTATAATAACAAAAAATATCCAAATTTTACACATTCTTTTTTGGTTTTGCATACACGTAATATTTGACATATGTACCTTCATGGAATACCATTTTTACCTCAAATAAGAAGATCCTTTGCAAGATATATAATTAAATTTTTGGTAGGGGTACACTGTAATTCTCCGATTTCCTTTATTCTAGTTCTGCCTCTCTCCCCACATAATAAAGCGATCAAAATATATGAAAGCATTTAGGTACATTTTCTTCCTCAACAACTTACTAGTTATTGAATTTTAAAGAAAATTCTATAAGTGTACCTCAATGCGGTTAATTTAATTAAAAACATTCAAAAATTTAATTGGTTTTCCCCATTTTAAACGATGGTTGTTTACCTGGCGTGAACTCGTGTGGCGTTTTATAACCTCACTCACTTGATCGACTAATACACTCGAATGAAAACTGTTGTCATGTGATATGTTACAGAGCTATGGAAACTGTTTTAAAAACGTCGTTTTCATTTACTTGTGTCTGAAAATCTATCAAAATTTTATCTAGATTACATAAGAATTCACCATATTAGAAGGGGACCTAGACACTACTTACAGCATATCATCTTTTTAATTACTCTGTACAAGTACTTTATGTTTAGCGAGACATTTCTAATGATCAACCAAAATTTCAACTTCCATCTTAGAGTTATATGCAAGATACGGAGCTGACAATCTGCTGGGTTTGCGTCCTGATTTTGTTTACATGAGTTTATTACATTCAAGTTAGGTTTTTAAACTTCGTATTTCATATCAGCGTTTAAAATGTAAACGAACAAATGCATAGCCTCAGTTCTGTGTGCAAACATAAAATTGGAAGCAAAGCTCGGTATCTTGCTTATAACTCGAAGCTTGACACTCAATATGGTTAGTAAATAGAAAAATGTAAACAATTAAAACAGAGGGAAAAAGCACTAAAACAAAGAAAACGCAAAATTTATTTTTGATAATGAATCGTATACACATATATACCCTACATATTTCCATCAGCGAAATTATTCAGATTTTGCAAAGGAAAACACTCAGCTGTCCGATTTACCGAAGTCTGTGTGATTTGATACGTAAAAATTACAAAATACAGACTATAGTTCCAAAACTAATTAATGAAACTGAAACGAAAATTAAAACAAACTTAAAACACCGTCAAAAGTGCAATGCCAACGCACTGGAATATTAAAACTCAGTTTACTTTACAAAATCGACATCAATGTATCTAGCATCTTTCAAAGATTCCCTTCGCACGCGAACAGTTGGCCAACAAATAAAATCATCTTTGTCAGATTAACCCGTTTTTCATCCGTCTAATATGGCTGCTTCAAGCAAAGAACATTCTTTTCGATATACATGTATGGAATACCGAACCCGAAGTTATAAACTGATTGAAAACAACTCCTTTCATTATTATTTTCGTAATAACTCAAATTTCGAGAAAAGTTAGCACTTCATTTTTGCAGTTTATATTTTTCTTTCTATAAGGATAATTTTTGCTAAATTGCATTGAATTTGGCTTAGTAGTTCTTGAGAAGAAGATTTTTAAAAATGCGTCCCCCTCTTTTTATGCAGTTTCAAGGTTTTCTCCGCTTGGAATAAAAACTGCCATTTCATTTCTGCAATTCACATTTACCTTTCCATAGGGATGATTTGTGTCAAATTTGGTTGAAATTGGCCAAGTGTTTTTGACAAGAAGTTCAAAATGTGAAAAGTTAACAGACGGACAGACAAACGGACAGACGGACGAAGGACTAAATGTGATCAGAAAAGCTCACCTGAGCTAAAAACGGATTTTAAAGAAATATATATAATCAATACGCGAACTTTAGTGGTCAATGCTTAATTTTTATCCATAGTTCAGTACGTTTTCAATTTCAATTTTGTTCAATAGAGCAATATGATTTGCTAGTTTTCTATCTTTTACAATGCAAACCAGGAAGTTCGATCTCATTGGACAAACTCTTAACTCTTGGTAATCAAAATGCGACAAGGGCTATTCTAGATAACCGAGTTTTAAAAAGACACCCTTTTGTGGAACTGTATCTTAAGATATCATTGTATACAAACAAAATTAAGGCAACACACATTTAAGCGTTGTTAGGAATATGTGACACTTACAAAATTGGACTCAAGTTTTATCAAAAGGAGATAGTTGTACATGTAGTAGCAACCACCATCAAAACACATCAATAAATCTTAAGAACGAGGGGATATAAGCTAATGAAATTTTAAAGCGATTTATGTACTACGAAATGAACGATATTATTAAACATACTGCGGTACTTATTGATTTAAAACATGTTTTAAATTAATTAACAAAATCACAAAAATTATGTTGTTTTGGGCAAGAATGTCTTTTTTGCAAAGAACGGATCTTATCCCATGTAATGATTTACCCTCTTTGTTTTATATAAAGATAAAGTCATTGCCTCAAACATATACCGAAATACACGGTCCTTTCTAATCTGAAGATAACTGCGCAAATTCCGGATCAGGTCTTTTAAATTTGATGCACAGAGCACCATTCAGGATTTTCAAAACAAATTATTCAACAAAGCAAAAATATGCCATAAGCTAGTTTTAAAAATGGTAATCACATAATAGCCTTATATTTTCCCTAATGTGTTGGCGTGAAAACGTTTGTCAAAAAGTAATAAAATGATGATTTACCATATTTATGCTCAATCATTCTCGCTTTCCGTTATATAACTTTATTTTAATAACCATATTGATCCGTTATTTTTTTTAAACTTTAGAAATCAAAACTTTTTAAAGAAAAACAAGCCACATTTGAAAAAATCGATCAAGACAGCAACTCCGTTGAAATTGTAAGGTGATTGAAAGGATAAAGTTTGATAGTATATTAATCTTACTGGAAGTATACTGTCAGTTCACACAGAGACCAAAAATATATTATCAATTAAGTAAACATTTCGTTTGATTTCTTGACAGTGCTTTCTGGTACAATCTCTCCCAGGTCTGACATTTTTAGATTGTCTTTGAGTGTACTTGATTTGCGTAGGTGTTCTTCCATTTTTGTTTTGTATAGCAATGCTTTTTGTTATATGTAGTGTTTTAGACAGTGTTTTGCAAATACAAGCAAGAAGTTTAAGATTTTTTTTAAAATCATGATTGATAACAATTAGAATCATCTTTATAATTTTATTTCCCCAATTTCTTGGTTTTGCTACCATGGCAACGGGTGTGAATTTTCATGGATACATGTAGTATGATATAGAGAGAACATTAATAGGGCTGCATTGATTGTAAGTTTTGATTGTAACCTATTCAAGTTGACGAAGAACAGAAAAACATTTTTAGAGGTTTCATTGGAAACATTTTGAAAAGTGATAGTTTCTCTATAGATCTTCTTTTATAATATAAAAATTGACAAACAACAATTTTTTTAAATACTTCAAAGCTTATATTCGTTGGCTATACCCTATTATATGGATTGACAGTAGACACATTTTTTTTACCTTAGTTACGATGGCATCAATAACCCACAGCAACCAATTTTAAAGTCAATTTTCTTTGTACTCTTTACTTGTAGTCTTAGGTGTATCCGTATAAAATTGAAAGAAAATTGGAGAGTAGCGTCGCCAGATCCTAAAATAAATACCGGTAGTTGATTCTTACATTGAATTGATAATTGTTTCTCCAAAATATGCAGGAAATAATCGTGTAACTGTTTAATTTTCATAATATAAAGAATACTTTGTAAGTTTAAATATAAAACATCAGAATATAATTTTAAAAGTTCGCTGAAAAGTTCGATTGTGAACGGACTAATCGTCTAATACCAACTTTTTTTAAAAAATATTTTGAAAAAAATCTGATTTTTTTCATAGATATTCTCTAATTGATAGTCAATTTATAGATCGAACTTCATCATTTACAGTACACATTAATGTTTCCGTAAATCACTGTGTCCGCGAACTTTCCCAAGAAACTCTCGTATTTCACAGTTCTCTATGATGAATTTTGTAATAAAAAAATTTCCAATTATCATAATCGTGCTTTTCACATAACCAATCTGTAAGTGTCATCGATATTCTGTATCCACAAAACGCTGTTATTTTTGTTTATCAGCTTAGAGACATTGCTGACGAACTTTTCTTGAAATCAATGAATTACATTTACTATTAAAAAGTGACATCAGGTAGAGTCTCAAATCTTAAACATCTACTTGTCATGTTAAACAATCATATCTATTTGGTGAAATGGGCCAATTTTTGTGAATAATAAAACTCTTTGCAATATTAATCAACTGAAGCTATTACGCCCTTACACTGGATAAAATCACTCTATAAGTAAAAAAATAAAATTTCAGATTATTTCAACATAATTTTGGCACAAATTCACAAATTTACAAAAAATCCTTTTTAGCAGAAAAGAACAAAAAATTAGTAGCGCTTAATTGCTTTGGAGTAGTTTGGAATAATATTCAATGTACTGATTTTTAGCTGAAGAGCATTACATATTTCGATTTCTTAAATGTAAGAGCATTACATATTTCGAGACATTGTCTTGAAAGACATACACTATTTCTTGGTGACTCGCTTTAGTTTTTTTCTAATTTAATTTTTTTAAATAAAACAACTAAAAAATGTGGAATCATTATATTTCGTGGTGGCTCAATTTGCGTGGAATTCGTGGGTACCTCTCATCCACGAATTAACATCCTCAACGAATTAATAAATTAGGGTTAGAAAGTACTTAGTAACGTTTCCTTTGTAGGTTTAAGAGAATACAGGAAATTACGTCCAAACGAACCTGTAAAATTTAGGCAATCCACGAAAATTGGTCCCCACGAAATTTAATGATTATGCGGTAGTCCATTTTCTATATAAAAGACGATTGCTGTTTTTACACATCTAAATCATTTAGTCTTCACAGAGCATGTTAAAATATTTGAACTTCCGTCTATTGAGTCGACGGCAATAAATGTATTTCTTCACAACGACACTATATTGCTGTATTTCACCGTGTATTGAAAACTATAATGTCTTCGTGTATCAGTATTTAGTCTTAATAGTTCTAGTCATTCGCGAAATTATTGAAAGTGCTGATCATCCAGGAGAGCTCATTTTCATTTTTATAAGCCAATCAGCTTTGAGTTCAGATAGGTCAACAATAATACCCATATAATATTTCTAGACTATTGGATATCAGTTACATTTGTAATCAAATAGTTAAGAATAATTCAATCATATTATAAAACAATTAGTATTTTACATGTATCACAAAAAACTGGTCCCGCGTTTTTGTAAATCGCGGAAACTTTTAAGCTTGCACAATTTCATTCCCAAAACGAACGTGCCGCAGTCTGTACCTCTCGGTCTAAACAAAATGCCTGGGTTGTCCATCCGATTTTTTTCAGACCGTAAGTCACAGACTAGCAGCTAAAATCGACCGACTCTAATCAACGCCACCCGACCCCAGACGCTTTTATTAAGTCTACAATACTGTATTGCTGTTTTAATTTTTGTTTGCATGCAAAGTCACAGGCCTGCTATTGAGTTTTAAATTGATATTTTGGTAATACTTTGGTTGTATCTTAAATTTTTCCAATGGGTAGACATATAAGAAAAAATATGACCTAAAAAGAACAAGTAAAATTGTCCCTCGTTTTCATTACATTAATTGGTACAATTTTTCGTTTTATGAAAAGAAATCCCAACTTCGACAAAGATGTTTTCAATGCAGAGGGCATTTTGTATTACAGTTGCTCAGTTACTGATAAGAACGTTTAGATCAAAACCAGCGACAGAAATTTATAATGCTTCTATTTCATTAAACGGCTTTAATTGTAAACATTTGAAACTATTATTGTTGTGTGTACTAGAGGTTTACATTTTAAGGAAAAATATTATTATACCTTGAATCTATTGATTGTTTATAATTGCCTTATTATTTATTGTTTGATTGAAAATTCATTAGTTGGGATACTGAAAATGTGTACATAATTTTTCACTCTTAGTAAAATGTCTACATAAAATACAATATTGTCACAAATGGAGGGTAACCGCATATATACTAAAAAATCAAATCATAATATGAAATCTTTGTATTGAACACTTTATCTCTAAAACAATCCAACGGTCTTTTTGCTGTTATAGAATCGTCGTAAGCCATGGTGCACATGTAATTTAAGATTATCGTAGGTGGCTTGCGACTATGATAAATAAGATTATCTATGCGGGAACAATATTTACAGAGATATTTAGCCATACATTGATTTGGCATAATTTTATTGAACAAGGACTTTATAATTTTTCCTGACTTAGAATAGATAATATGCCATGCTTTACCGTTATAATTGTTCTTAGTTTTTACATAACACATTACTCAATTTTTCCAAAGCATAATTTAACTGGAATAACCTGTACCTTTTAGAAAAAAACAAATGAAAAAGCTATTGGACAAATACAAATCCTATCAAATAAACACTTTATTAACTCAGTCAAGTTCTTCATTATCTCAAAAGCTACGAGTAAAAAGACCACCTATATTTCGATGGAATTGGTTAAATACGCACGGCGCATTTTGCTTAAAAAATCACGTTTTCTATACTTTATCGCGAGTGCGCTGTGGGGAAAAAGATAACGTCATGCAACAAAAGTTAACAGTATCTGTAACATTACAATATTCGAAAGGGCAAGGAGTTAAATTGTGATTTTGTTTTCAATTGCAAAAAAAATATTTTTATAAATTCAAAAACTAACAACGCCAGTTTATATATTGGTTGATGCCAGAAGCAAAATATCATGTTTGAGGAAATTAAAAACAATTTTAGGCAATTCGATTTGTAATCGATCTACATGATTAATAAAAATTCAAAACTTTGAACACGTTTGATATAAAATGTGTATACTTTCATCAGAATGTTAACGTTTTTCTTTGGTTGATATGACACTTATAAGGATCTGAATATTTTTTTCAAGATGCTTTATTAATTCTACAAAGTTAACTAAATCAACCACAAAAAAAAAATAAAGTTTTTTTTCTATCACACTCGTCTTTTGGGTCGAATAGGCTGCTTAAGGGTCTAATACATTCCGTTAATGGCGCTTGGAGTGACAACTCTATTCGGCGGATCAGGTATCTCGGAGGATGTGGCTCCAGATCGTCTGAAAATATCATTGCCTTTGAAGACCTTCTTTCCAGGCATGGTCCAATCCTTGAAAGAATTTTTCGCCAGGGAAGAGGCAGTGTTCGTCTCATTCAAGTAAGCATTGTGCTCTGCCAAGGACTGCATTGCAGACAGTCGGTGCTCCTCGTTCTCAAACGGAAATGATTTTCTGCAGCCGCCATCATTCGAAGTTGATGGCAGGTCCGTCATAGAAATTTTATTATTCCTTCTAAAACGTTGTTTTGGGGTTGATCTAAAAAAAAGAAGTTTAAAATGTGTATGGTGTGAAAAAATTTTTTTTACTGGTTTTAACTATAAATAAGTCTTGTGTAGATGTGATGTTTTATTTGTTTTTCATAAGAATTGATTTACCTCTTTTTGGCGGGATACCATATCATGCTGTCAGATATTTTGTTGCTAGGTCGTCGCTTTTTCATATACCTCCAAATCAAAAGAACTGGGAATCCTATTATGAAGAGAAATCCTATTGCCAACCCAAACGTTTTCTGTCCGTTTAAAATGCATTCATAATGGCCGACTAAGTTTTTACAATCGTAAAATACAGAACATGGATTGGGTTGGCATTCATTAATGTCGGTTTCACACCACTGCCCAGTGTACCCTAAAGAACAATAGCATGCAAACTTATTGAAACTAAAAGCCCGTGAAGTGTCACTGCAAGGGATGTCTGTTTTATTTACACAGACGCCATTTTGGCAAGGGTTCATAAGAACGTACACTTTCACAGTTATACCACGGCTGTAACCATACAGATTTCGGTCATCAAGTTGATCGTCGTGGGCACGGATTTCAGCATGAGCGAGGCCACTAAATTCTTTGTCAACATGATGACATAAAATCATTTCATTATGGGTTCCAAGGTGATTGTATTGTATTTTGTTCCTTTTAGATTTTTTGAGCTCCCAAAGTGACAGCGTGTCATTTGTGAAATCTATTAAACCGATGCTTATATTGTTACCTATATCGATATCGTCGGCTGCAAATATTCCATACTCATTCTCTCGTGTGATATTGCTTTCAAATACAATTATGTATTCACCTCCATCAGATGTGTTTCGATATGGAAATGTTGTATCGGGATAGAAGTCAATGGAAGGATCATCGTTAGTCGAATTAACTATGATATCAAAATGTTTGCATGTTTTTGTTGGAATAAACGGGCGTGAAATATTAATTTCGGAGACACAAATTTTGACACCATCAATTCCGCTAAAGTCTTGATAGCCTTGGTAAGTAAACCAACCGTCTGTTGTTATGTTAGCAAAACCGTGTTCCGGGTCTTTCTCTATCGAATAAATGAAAGAATCATTTTCAATATCATAGGACGAGAAGTGTACTTTTGAAAATGTATGATTGTCCTCCTGGTAACGCAAAGGTCCACTCGTTATGATAACAGGGTTGGTATTTTGAATACTTCTTTTCATTTTCATAAGGGTAAACATTCGTGGGTGCATTGTTACTGTTGCTGAATGAGAGCTTCGTTTTTCTCTTTTACGTTCATCATAAAACACTGCAGGACACACCTAGCAATTAAGTCATAACATTGATTATTAACGACATAATGTATAATTACACTGAAATAGAACATTTTGTGTGAATACATAAATACGACATACCACAGTGGAAATTATTTGACTTTGTGTTACATTTGACCTGTGACACTTTTCTTCAACAGATATCCATTGCTCTTTTTCTACAAATAAATATGTATCAAAGAATTTGTTACAGGTACCATGTCCAATATCTATAACAATTAATTTTTTTGTGTATTTAGATCAAAACTTACCTTTATTCCAATACGTCAATACAGGGATATTCATGTTAACGTCAAAATAAGATGAATTGAACCTTATTTTAGTGGCTATTTCAATTGATTTTTCTGTGGGTGTAATGTAGAAAGATGATCCAACATTTGATAAAATCCTGCAAAGAACAGAATAAGGAAAAATGCAGAGCTGTGTAGCATATTAATTGAACTTAAACCTTTTTGTAACATGTACTTCTTAATAGCAGATAAGCATTCTATACATTGTTAAAAAAGTTTAATGTACTTTTAAAAATGTAATATAGCATCTCTAATCACCATTTTCTCTGAACAATTTACCTATTTCTTAAAAAGCGAGAAGTGTCTGAGAGTCTCTGATTAGGGTTAACAATATATCTGACATAACTTCCGGAGGCTGCTGATCCATATTCTTGATTGTAGTCTTCCTGTGTTAGGTGTCCACTAATAACGTCCCCTGTGTTAGAGACAATTTAAACACATGCATAACAATTTTATTGGTTTATGCAAATGTTGAGCAGATACAACACTTCTGTACAATTCATTTAGCAATTCTGGATAATATAATGTGTATATGATTCTTAAAAAGTAAAATTCATTTTTTACAATTTATGTTCTATGCTTAAATACAATTGTTAGATTTTCCATTATGAAAATTGATTCAAAATTATAACATATGGAATTCTAATTTATTGTTCCGATACGTAAACATCGTCTTATTTTATGTTATTTGTGAATTGCGTTTACTGGCAAAAACGTTTACCATATTCTATGCTAAATAATTTTACTATTTATTTCCTGAAATGACGTCACAAGAATTGATCAACATTGGTGCACTTCTAATGCAATCACAACATAACCAAGTAGACCAATCTTTAAAAAAAAAAATTCCACAGAGAAAGAATTTAGAAACCGATGAATCCAGTCGAATATTTATTCAAGACATGCTGATGACTAGCAGTAAACTCATAGAATTCTTCAATTACAATGACCATCAGATTAAGGAAAAGGAAATTTGGTCGCATATTACAAACAATAAATAATTTATTTAAAGTGTGTTTATAAAATGGGTAAAAATGCAATCAGTTATTTATAGAATGCATGGCATATGGTTTTCTAGTATTTAAATTAAAATTAAAAACGGTCACAATAAAAAAACCGCCATAGATTTGAGCATATAAATTGTCATTACCTGATTTACCAAGAAGTTCTTAATTTTCAAAGAAGACAAAGAGTAAGCATTGAATAGGAGTTAAACTTCATGGCAAAGCAAGAATTTTATCTTCAACAAAACCAAACTTGACATCTTTGGATTATTCCAATAAGAATTTGAGGTTTAAGTTATATATATATATATATATATATATATATATATATATATATATATATATATATATATATATATATATATATATATATATATATCACTTTTGTTGTTATGATCTTTGAACAATTGAACAAAATCTCACCTTTTAACCCAGGAAATATTTATTAAAATTTATTTTTTACATAAAACTATCAAATTCTACCGAGTATAAATTGATTACTTAAAGTTTCTCTTGAAAAAGCCTGAAAGATCCCAGCTTACATAACGGAGTGCACATTCATTATGTTTTCAAACAAGTAGATATTGCTTGAAAATTATTTGAAAAACATTTTGTACTTTACTGTCCAGTATATAGCAGTCTTCAATTTCAATAGTGGTAATTTCTTAGGATAAATTATACTGTAATATTAATCCCATTTGAACAATTGTTAGTCCATGTGATTATAATACTACATTTTTACAATGTCTATGTGTCTACTTAGATAAATGCTCTATGCAAACAAGAGGCCCATGGGCCACATCGCTCACCTGAACAACAGTTCCTTGTAACATTACATTTCGTAGCATATGCTTTTTCTATTTTAAACATTGAACCCCTTTCTGGGGACCCAGTTATGGTCCGAGGTTTATGGTTGGCTTGAACAACATAAATAGTAACATAGGAATGAAAATATGTAGCACTGCGGTGGGACCGCACGTACACAACCTGAAAAACTGAACGTAGAAGAGTTCCACTTCAAGAGGAATAACTCTCAGACTGTACAGAACATCAAGAAAGATAACTCTTGGTTCCACTACATTAGAGTTTACACAATTTGAGGATCCTTGCATAGTAATCTCACAAACTGTAGCATTATAGTTCTCGAGAAAAACGTTTTAAAAACATTTTCAATATATCTTTCTATGTTAAACTTTGAACCCCTCTTGGGGCCACAGTATTAGTCCAGTGCTAAAGTTTTTATTATTTGAAATCTACATTATTTAAGGATGCTTGCATAGTTATCTCACAAGCTGAAGCATTATAGTTCCCAAGAAAAAGATTTTTCAACATTTTCCCTCTTTATTTCTATGCTAAACTTTGAACACCTCTTGGGGCCCCAGTATTAGATTGAGGTCATGGCTTTTATAATTTTGAATCTACACTTTTTGAGGGTGTTTACGTAGTTATCTGACAAATTGATGCATTGTAGTTCTCGAAAAGAAAGATTTTTAAACATTTTCCATATATACCGGTACTTCTACATTTAACTTTAAACCCATCTTGGGTCCCTAGTATTAGTCAAGGGGTCACTATTTTAAAACTGTCGAACCTTCATTATCCAAGGTTGTATGCATGATAGTAATCTCACAAATTGAAGCATTGTAGTTCTCGAGAAGAAGATTTTTTAACATGTTACCTTTATATTTCTATAATAAACTTTGACCCCATCTTGGGGCCCCAGTATTGGTCCGGGGTCACGATTTTACCAATTAGGAATCTACATAAGCGAAGGATGCATGCATAGAAATTCCACAAACTAAAACATTGTAGTTCTTGAGAAGAAAATTTTTTAAACTTTTCCTTTATGTTTTTTAAAATGTTTAAATTTTGAACCCCTCTTGGTGCCCATCAATTGTCCAGGAGTTACAATTTTTTGAATCTACATTATTTAAGGATGTACATGTATGCATAGTAATATCCCAAACAGTTGCACTATAGTTCTTGAGAAGAAGATTTTAAAACATTTTCCTATACATGTTAAAATCTAAACCCCTACTGGGGCCCCACTTTTTGTTCGGGGGTCACAATTTTTACAATCTTCACTATATATACAACCTTTTGTGTATGTATTGGCATTTTTGGTGAAGTGGTTCTTGAGAAGAAAATTTTTAAACATTTTTCATATGTAGTTATATGTTAAACTTTGAACCCCGCCTGGGGCTGTAGTTTTCGTCTGAGGGTCACAATTTCTACAATTAAGAATCTTCATTATACATACAAGCTTTTGTGTAAATATTGGCATTTCTGGTGCAGTGGTTCTTGAGAAGAAGATTTTTTAAACATTTTCCTATTATTTCTATGTTAAACTTTGAACCCCGCCTGGGGCCCCAGTTTTGGTCCGAGGGTCACGATTTTTACAATTTAGAATCTTCACTATATATACAAGCTTTTGTGTAAATATTGGCATTTCTGGTGCAGTGGTTCTTGAGAAGAAGATTTTTTAAACATTTTCCTATGTATTTCTATGTTAAACTTTGAACCCCGCCTGGGGCCCTAGTTTTGGTCCGAGGGTCACAATTTTTATAATTTAGAATCTTCACTATGTTTACAAGTTTTTGTGTAAATATTGGCATTTCTGGTGCAGTGGTTCTTGAGAAGAAGATTTTTAAAACATTTTCCTATGTATTTCTATGTTAAACTTTGAACCCCGCCTGGGGCCCCAGTTTTGGTCCGAGGGTCACGATTTTTACAATTTAGAATCTTCACTATATATACAAGCTTATGTGTAAATATTGGCATTTCTGGTGCAGTGGTTCTTGAGAAGAAGATTTTTTAAACATTTTCCATATGTAGTTCTATGTTAAACTTTGAACCCCGCCTGGGGCCCCAGTTTTGGTCCGAGGGTCACGATTTTTACAATTTAGAATCTTCACTATACATACAAGCTTTTGTGTAAATATTGGCATTTCTGGTGCAGTGGTTCTTGAGAAGAAGATTTTTTAAACATTTTCCTATGTATTTCTATGTTAAAGTTTGAACCCCGCCTGGGGCCCCAGTTTTGGTCCGAGGGTCACGATTTTTACAATTTAGAGTCTTCACTATATATACAAGCTTTTGTGTAAATATTGGCATTTCTGGTGCAGTGGTTCTTGAGAAGAAGATTTTTTAAACATTTTCCTATGTATTTCTATGTTAAACTTTGAACCCCGCCTGGGGCCCTAGTTTTGGTCCGAGGGTCACGATTTTTACAATTTAGAGTCTTCACTATATATACAAGCTTTTGTGTAAATATTGGCATTTCTGGTGCAGTGGTTCTTGAGAAGAAGATTTTTTAAACATTTTCCTATGTATTTCTATGTTAAACTTTGAACCCCGCCTGGGGCCTCAGTTTTGGTCCGAGGGTCACGATTTTTACAATTTAGAGTCTTCACTATATATACAAGCTTTTGTGTAAATATTGGCATTTCTGGTGCAGTGGTTCTTGAAAAGAAGATTTTTAAAACTTTTCCATATGTGGTTCTATGTTAAACTTTGAACCCCGCCTGGGGCCCCAGTTTTGGTCCGAGGGTCACGATTTTTACAATTTAGAATCTTCACTATATATACAAGCTTTTGTGTAAATATTGGCATTTCTGGTGCAGTGGTTCTTGAGAAGAAGATTTTTTAAACATTTTCCTATGTATTTCTATGTTAAAATTTGAACCCCGCCTGGGGCCCCAGTTTTAGTCCGAGGGTCACGATTTTTACAATTTAGAATCTTCACTATATATACAAGCTTTTGTGTAAATATTGGCATTTCTGGTGCAGTGGTTCTTGAGAAGAAGATTTTTAAAGACATGCACCCTATACTTACTGCTTCGCAATTATCTCCCTTTTGAAAAGGGCTGTGCCCTTCATTTTAACAATTTATAATCCCCTTTCCATAAGGATGCTTTGTACCAAATTTGGTTAAATTTGGCCTGGTGGTTTTTGAGAAGAAGTTGCAAATGTGAAAAGTTTACAGACGGACGGACAGACAGACAGACGGACGGACGGACGGACGACGGACAACGGGTGATCAGAAAAGCTCACTTGAACCTTCGGTTCAGGTGAGCTAAAAACAAACAAAGAATTGTATACAATTGTCTTGCATACTAGTACTATAGCCTTAATGTTATAATATTCTTTTGTTTCTCATTTCTTTTTAACTGCATGCCATCATGGTGATTTCAATAAACTGTTTGAACTGAATTGGATTTTAACTATGATTATTCCTATCAGATAATAGTATTGTTTATAAACTTATTTTAAAACCATGAAAATTGTAAGGAAAATTACACTTACCACTTGGGTTAATTTCAATATCACCCGATAAGTAGACTTGGTGAGATGTTCTACGCCTTTTATTTGGTTCACAAAGCTTGTCAGTATTACCTTGATAAATAATATAGCATGTTACAAATTTAAATCTCGCATTGTCTTATTCTCTGACTAAATATATTTTACAAGTTTGTATTATTAGTTCGTTATTTTAATAATGTAGTTATCCCTCTTAATGAAATTTTACTATCTTACGTTTAACACACACTGGGCTGATTTCTCTTGAACTTGATAAATGCGATCTTCCCACTGCAAACAATGTGACATATAAACATAGACCAGGCTCCATATTAAAAAGTTTATTGGCTTTGGCTTCCTGTATGACCTCTTCAGACCAATTCCTCTGCGCATACTCGCCGATACTTGCATTTAAAGAGGTGTCATCGATTAGTAGCTCTCCTTTCTTTATCACTGCTTTCTTAGATTTTTCAAGTCCTATTTTAACCCTTGGGAAAATGTCATCACCATGTGGTACAGATCCGACTTGCCATTCTGGAAAATAATAGAGAGTATATAAAAATACATCAAATGGGTATTCATTGTGAATCTTATTTATGTAACAGCATTGGTTTCGACAAGCAACCCGTGATGTCGCTTAAATTTATCACAATGTACAAACTAAAATTTACTTTATTAAGATATCCTTTTAAAAGTCAACAATAAATTGACAACGTATAAGCAAGAATGTGTTGTTTGAACATAGTATTTATAAGAAAACAATTTATACAAATAAAGTAGCATATATCAAAGAAAACTAAAAGTAAAAATATACTCAAAGGTGCCAAGTTGCAAAGACGACAATATATTTGCTTTTTAGTTATTAGGTTATTGTAAACAAAATAATGTCTCACCATAAAACTCAACATCAGATTTCCCACCGGACCATGTTATTCCAAGTTCTTTGCTGTTTTCAGTTGTGTAAACTTCGTGACCCTTTGGACTTGCTAACAAAAGATTCACATTGAGACCACTAATGTCCGGAGCTTCAGTCTCCACAGTGATGTTACACGACCTGGAGGTTGTTAAATTAGCAGAGTTTATTGCCTTCACACTGATGTAGTAGGTGTGGTCATGATGAAGTTTACCATCTAATTTATCGATTTTAATTTTTGTTGCTAGACCAACATTTGTACTGATGTAAATATCTTCCAAGCCTACAAAGATATTGTAAAATAGACGTAAAAAAATTAATAATGGACCGAATCTTTTTAATTTGACGTTTACTATTTTTACAAATACATCGTACCCGGTTTCGTTCCAATAGATATATTGTAGCCTATTATGTCTCCAACATCCTCAGAGGCATCCCAGTACGCTGCCATACTTGTATTTGTTCCCTGGTAAAGAGACGGTGCGTCCATAGAATCGGATGGGTCAAGACAACGAACAAAATCCAAATGTGGGGGTGTTATATCAACCATTACAGCATCGGAGGTACCAATTGTTTCTAATCCCGCATAATTTACTACTTTGACGTTGATAAAGTACGTAGGAGCGTCAAAACTTGATCCATTTGATGTTATGTCAGATTTATCTATACTTGCATGTCGCAAGGTGAGGTTGCTAATCGTAAATGGTACAATTTCAAAATCTTGTTGAACTTGTGCACACAACGGGTTACAATCGATGTTGCAATCTGACTGACATGGTTTGCAAAATGATCTATACTTTTGAAACGGGGAAATAGTTGCAGTTTTATTCTTCTGTTTTGAATCCGATAAACCGAGGTAAATTTCCTTGATTCCACTTTCATAGTCTATAAAAGGTAACCCATGCATGCAGGGTTTCTCATAAGACAACGGTAGTTTAAGAAAAGTTACTACAGCAACTGATTTATATGCAATTGGTAATTCCGGGTTAGTTATCGGCGGAAAATAATTATCTTTGTTCCAGTTGTAGATACCCATTATTCCATTGGTAGAAAGTTTCAAACCACTGTACTCTCCTTTTAATTCCCCATTAATAAACAACATTAAGCTCCACACTTCTTGTGTTGGTGTTTCAGTTTTTTTAACGGTAAATGAGAAATCCGTATCCGTCATGGTAGGGTTGTAATCAAGATAAACTTGCTTAACCTCCGATCTATAAATGTCCTTTATCCAAAAGAAGACAACCCAATTATAATCAAATTGATATCCCGGAATGTGAATACCGTAACTAAATTCACCTTCTGTTCCTAATTTAAATGAATTTTTCTTGGGATCACGTGTAGTGTTTTCATTTTTTGTAAGTTGTTCTGCATGAGAGTTGTCGTCAGCCTTGGTAATACTAACATTTTCTTGAACCTTTGTTGTCATTACTGTCGAGAAAGTTGTTTCATTTGTAATCTGTGTTAAATTTTTTTCAAAGCTATCTTTTTCACTATCCCATTCTTGAAATGACTCATTAACTCTTTTATCTGGGATGTACACGAAATCAGATAAAACTGCACTTCTATCCGAACCGAAGAATATGGTAGACACCATATTTTTTCCTAACACAGTTTTGATGCCCACTGTGTAATTTCCCGGGCGCAATTTTGACCCTTCCACCAATATACCTCCTTTAATCACCGATCTTAGGTTATCGTCGTGCCGTATCATTAAACTTATTTTGTCACGATCAACATCTACGCATTTAGAAGAAAATTGGTGATCTAGGATAGGTGGGTTATAGCTATTACTTCCTGATGGAATCAAAGTATTTTGTGATTCGCACTTAAATTGTGACTTATCTCCTGGGTTAGAGATTGCTAAGAGACCATTTAAGTGATCCGTAAAGGGTTGAAATGAAAGTTCCTTAAACCAATTTTGTCCTCGTTTTACAACGCCTGGCATAGGCGAAGTAAAGTCAAATCGAATATGTTTTGAAATAGCTATTGCTTCCAAACCCGCTTCATTCCATGCCTTGATATGTCCGACGTATAGGGATTCTGGTGTCAGTTGCAAGTCGTAAAATACAATTTTGTTATCTTTTTCAACTTTGTCCTCTCTGACCAGAGTATACAGTGCCGAATTTTCTATATTTGCAACATCATTGTCTGAACAAACACTTGTTGTGAAAATTGATATTTGATACTGCTTAACCTTGCTTTCGTCATCTTGAAAAGGATCCCACGCAAGTTCTAAATGATCTGAAACTACTGAGTACAATACATTGTCACCTTCCTTGCCTTCTACATAAATGTTCCCTGGTTTAGGAGGAGTGGTATCAATCAAAATTGGTTCTCCTTGGTTGCCAATGCAACGCCCTGTTACATCAGTAGCTACGACAACAACGTAGTACATGTGATTGTGTTTCAAGTGCAGGTCTTTAAACTGATAGAATGTATCTCTTTTCACTTTAAATAACGGTACCTCGTCAAGGTCAGGTACAGCTGCATCAAATTCTATGCAATTTAATGTACCATTAGGTAAATGAAGAGAATGGGAGCTCAAACCGATTTGAAAATAATCTATGCCCATATCTGCTTGAAACCCTGTCCAAGAGACCGCCACTTCCGATGTTGAAGACTGAACCTTCGAATGTTCAATCTGACCAGAAATTATTTCATTTCGATAACCAACACGAATTCCGTTTGAATAACTTTCCTGTGTGCTACCAGCAAGACTCATTGCACGCACTGTTATAAAATATTGAACATTCTTTGCTGTAAGGTTTAGACCCGTGAAAGTATAACTTGTATTTAAACCAACGTTTTCAAAATAATGAATGTTTGATCTTGTTTTTGGGAACCGCCTGTCGTTTCCAATTGCAACTTCATAGTACAAAATGTGTTGTGTTGGATCATTGGACTTTTTACTTTTGCCAAATACATCCCAATTTGCACTTAGTGTCAGAGTCGACTCTTGGTAGTTAATATCTTCAGCTAGTCCATCTCTAACACTGCCCGGTACAGGTGGTTGAATTTTGACAGCTATACCATTTGATATACTTATTCTTGTTCTGTTCAAAGCATCTCTTACTTTTACGACATTTATGTAAGTAATTCCGTTTTGGAGAGCTACCATATCAGAATAAAAATGGGACAACCCTTTAGGAATTATTGAAAACGGTTTAAATACTGAACCATCTAACAGTTCTACTGCCCATTCGGCTTGTGTTATTGGGCAAGGATCAGAGTATATCCAACGACCTTGAAGAACACCAAGTGAGGATTGAAAATCAATGTCTGTATCTGAAGGCCCATCAATTACTTGTAAAGATGGCCGAGAACTAATTACAATAGACGCAGACCGGTGTTGGTGGTAAAGTCCTGCTTTGTTGAAAGCTCGAACCGTCATGTACACTTTACTACCCTCGGGCATAAAAATATTATTGATAAAAATCATGTCTGGGTTTTCGACTCTTGTAAAATCTTTAATGTTCGTGGTCTTTCCATCGTTTCCAACTGCCACCTCATACCTGAAAAACAGAGCAAATTGAATAAACATTTCAGTAAGTATCATTAAAAACATGTGAACATATCTCTGAAGGATTTTAACATTACAAACCTTAGTATTCCAGATTCCCGATCAATCCAATCGAAAGTCCTTGCTTCGATATATGTTTGAGGGATTTGGCACTTCTGCTCTTTTGGTGGACTTTTTAAATCTAAAGATGTGATGATCTCGACTTTTCCCTTTACAGGAGGAGTTCTATCCACCAAAATTTCAAAAGGTTGTGCAGTTATCAATTCTGCTCCGTTTACTAGTTTGATAATGACATAGACTTTTTCAACTGAATTAGATTTGATTCTTGCGTATACATCTCGGATCCAACTACGCTTTTGGATTGGTATTTCATGATAGTCAGAAATGTCAGGAGTCGTTTCATTTTTACCAACACCAACTAACAGTTTCGTAATCATACTTTCTTGATCTTGTATCATGTCCCAGTTGCATTTGATCAAAGACCGACGCTCGGATATGAAAGGTGTACACATGTAATTTTGAATAGTTGGAGCTGTGGTGTCTACGGTTATAGATGGCGATGTGATGACAATTTCATTCCCAGCCTTATCGACAACACCAATATTTAGATAATACGTTTGACCGTTTGAAAATGACATTGTCCCTGCTGGAATGAAATTTTTATCTGAGAAAGATTTTTTATAAATATCATCTATTGATGGCAAAGATCCAACGGACCACCAAGATTTCTTTATTCCAGAGGAATCAGATGAATTCCAACGGAAAGCCGGTGTATGTGTATGATCTTGGTATAGGGTATATGATGTAATCTCGTGGGTTATTTTTCTTTCTCCAAACTCTGTCATTCGTACTTGAGGGGGTGTTGTGTCAAGTTTTATCCCATCAGATGTGGATAAAATATATTGCCCCACTTTACAGTTGTATCCTGTTCGAGCTCTAACGGTTATATAATACGTAGAGTCTTCATATAATTGGACAGAAATTTGACCTTGACCAAAACTGTCATTAAGCATTACAATGCCGTAATCTGTAAAAGGTAAAACATCGTACACCAACGGTTGATAACCTACTGCCCATTCATACTGCACAATGTTACAACTTTCACTTTCAAAACCAATAAAGGACATTGCTATTGATGTTTTATCTGATGTGAAGTCCTTATCTTTTAGATGCTCACGACCGTCATAAACGACTCCTGGAACGTTATTTTTCATAATATACACAGTTTTTTCTCTGTTGACAGTAGAATTTATTCCAGCACCATTTTCGACGATGACGTGAATGCGATACACGTTTGACGGTATTAGAGCAAGTCTGCAAACAAACAAAAATTTAACTTCTATCTTTTGAATACAACGAAAAAACACAAAGAATATAATTTAAAATATTTAAAATTGCCTACCCATTTATTTCAATTGTATAACTAAAATCATATAATTTGAAGTCATCAGTTGATGGAGTTTTCTCCTCAGATAGAACTGCGACAAACATCCTTGAGATTCCACTCTCTGGGTCTAAAGCCCTTAAACTGACCGTCATATGCTTTTCATCTGCATGCATTACCGTGCCATTATCAAGTGTGTCCTCCGGTACATTGATAAGCCCAATGTGAACCTTTAAATAAAGAATTCTTTAATACTTTCTTACTAAATATTATATACAATGACACTATGTTTGTGTTTAACCAATATAAAGAGAAGATGTATGAAGATTGATACCAACCTCGCGGATTTTAGGAGGAGACGTGTCTATCAGAACTCCTTCGGATTCTTGTGAGATGGGCATGTTGGCGTTATTTATTGCTATGACTTTGACTGAGTAACTATGACCTTTTGACATATTAAGGGGAAAATCCAACGATGTCTTGTTTGTTGTAAATTCTTTAGAAATTGGGGTTTTCATTCCTTGGAACGAGTCATAAATTCTATATCTATAACTTTTTATTCCTGATTCAGGATCTATAAACAGCCATGTCAATGACAATAAAGAGTCATCTGTTTGATATTTCCTCCTACCTTTGGAGGAATAAACATACTGGACAACAGGAGGAGAAAGGTCAATTATAAATCCTGACGAGGTACTCGATGTTACCAATCCTGCGCCGTTTTTAGCGTTTACACGTGTTTTGACATGATCTCCTTGCCGAAAAGTCATTGAAAAGTCTTTGAACGTAGTTTGAAGACCTGCATTAAATGATCGACTTTCTTCTCCATTTATAAACACATCAACGGTATAATAAACTATATTACTTTCCTCATCTTGAAACCCTTTCCAAGAAGCAGCAAATTCTGCAGTTTCTGATGAAAACTCAATATCGACGGAATACTCTTCTCCATCCTGGACCTTTCCAACGGAAGGTGGTGTCGTATCTATCACAACTATGGACAATACAATGTGCAATTATACATTGTACTGAGAATGCATATCTAAATAAAATACGTGAAAATGAAAATGTGTTGGATTATTTACCTCCATTTGATGTAGCCTTTATTGTTTTTGGATTTAATGCACTATTCTTTGCAATGACAGTGCTAAAATACGTCGCATTATGCTTTAATATTGCCTTGGAACACTTTTCTTTGACATCACGTGACAAAACCATGAATGAAACAACGTCATCTTTTTCTTTCTCTGTACCAACGCCCCAAGTGTACCTGTTAGTTAGATGTATGTTATGTTGTGATTGTTTTTAAATATATATCAATATCCCATTTGCAAATCATTACATTAACTCACTGACTAATTCCCGACTCTGGGTCATAAAAATTTTTCCAACTAGCACAAATTTCTTCCGTCTTTGCCTGGAACCCTTCATCTACGTCAATTGTAGAACCGTCCAGTACGACTCCAGCAACCGGCGCAGTTCTGTCGATTAGGATTGGATCGTCGCTGTGACCAGAAGTAAAAAGATCCACTGAAAAAGAAAGTACTATTTAAAGAATTGTCCATACAAGAAAACTAAAATTGAACAAGGTTTTTCTAAGATTAAAGATCATATCGTCCATTTCTGTTACATGTAACAAAATTTGTTTTAACTGTAACTAAATAATGTCTACTGTGAAATCTTATGGACAATGACATTTTTTGTCGCATAGTTGCATTTATTTAATTACGTAAACTGACCAAAATGATTCAAAGCATTATTTTTAAAGTTTAAACAAGATCCAATGAAACCAACATGCAATATTCATAATTATGGAAGATGCCTGTTAGACATTTTTTAATCATTATGTAAAAGGACACTGTCATTACCGTTGTTAACAGCACGTAGACGAATCCATGCTGGTTCCCCATCTGTTATGTTCAAGTCCTTTATTACAATATAAGGATTGTCTGTTTGCATGTAGGCAAATCTCGAGTAACCCCTAACTTCCACATCATGTTTAGTTTTCCCTAGCCCAAAGTCGATCCTCGCAATTTTTGACAGTTTGTCTTCGGCGCCAAAGTAAATAGCCATAAGGTTGAAATCTTCATCAAAAATGATATCTGTCAAGCCTTTAAATAGTGGAGGAGTTGTATCGACAGTCAATGGGATTGATTTGCAGACGGTTGTTACAAGAGATCCACCGTGAACAACATTATTAATGGCTTGTACGGTAACGTAATACTGCCCATCAGAAAGATGAATATTTCTTGCATAACCAGTGTAAGTCCAAAACTTTTGACTGGATAAATGGGCATGCGGATTAGAATAGGGTACAATATCTGTCCCACAAACGTCCATCCCTACAGCCCAAGTGTAACCAAAGATACCGCTTTCCTTATCCAGAAATTTATCGAAATTTGCTATGAAGAAATTGAAAAAAGATAAAAACTTAACAAAGTTTCCCTTTAATAAATCAAAACGAAATAAAGCACTATCGTGTCTGATAAGTAAATATTTATTTAATGGGTTTTTTAAAAAAACAATAAATCCAATATTTATAATTAGGTTTTCTTACCGGATACAAAGTGATTAGTGAGGGTGTAAAGCGTTTCCTTTAAAGGTTCATGGCCATTGAATACTGTACTTGAATTTGGTCCGTCAATTATACGTCTAAAATAATTAATACATTTCAAAGTGATATCAAAAAATACAGTGGTGCATATCTTTAGAAAATTCAAACTTTACCGAATATGTACCTATGATTAGGTTTTTCTGAAACGTCAACACATCGTTGTGTTATCGCTGCATTACAACCATCTGCGACAATATAGTCCTCTGTAGCGTTTCCAACATTCGTTGGCTCAGGTGGAGTAAAGTCGACAATTGTTCCTTTAGAGGTTATGAATGCTTTGTAACCAAGTTTATTTGTTATTTCGGCGTTGACAAAGTACCTCATACCATGATTAAGTGAAACATTGTATGAAACGAATGCACTGTATCCAACACCTAAACGTTCGTAATTTTTGTAAGTTCCGCTTATTCTTAATTCGGCATTTGGCCCTTCTATGACAGATTGAAGGTCACAAGTTTCAGTGTGAAATTCATAATCAAATGAAATACATTTGTCTCCATAGTTAATGCAGCGCTCAGCGCATTGATCGGCGGAGTTTACTGTAAGTCTTTTCATAAAAAGAGATGTTAGCTTTCCTTCCCTTGGTATAGTAAAATATTTAAGATATTGGTCGTTTGATCCTTCTCTTTTATGTGTAGATTGCAGTTGAAGGATATCCCAGTTTACAACCTCATTTCCAAACTCGCCCTGAGAAAATCCAACGCCATGGGCATTTGTCTCAATAAGGTTGGAGTCATCAAATACAATGACTGTTCCCGAAATTATATTTGGATGACTGGTAAACGCATAAGAAGCTTCAATTCGTCCATCGGGAATAGTGTTATCATAAGTATGTAAGGAACATTCCACTGTTGCGGTACCTCCATTGCTATTTCTGGCCTTTACTGTCCAATATAAAGGTATTCCATTCGGCAAACTCACCGGTGCTGTCAAAGAAGACCCTTTCATTCCCGTCCAATCAACCACATTTGATCCACCTCTATGTGTTCCAATTGCATATGTTAGAGTAACATCGCTAACTTCATCGTCTGCACTTACTTCCAAAAGAAAAGCTGGATCGGTCGAATCTCTGTTCTTTAATTGCGTTACTTCACAACCACCATTTCCACTTCGCTTTCTTCGAACATTTTGAGACACATGGGATATTTTGGGAGGGGAGTCATCTTGTTTCTTATGCTCTGTTGTAATTAGGTTTTTTCTAATTGTATCCATTTTATACCGCCATATACATGCATCAAATACTGTCACGGAAACGAAGAGAAGCCTAAGCTTTGCATGTGCTTTTAGTCTAAGCTCAAGGGGCACCAATTCTAGATCCATTTTGAAACTATAAATCAAGTATAAATCAATCAATGGCAATTAATATTGTCTATAACATTTCATTAATGATTTAATTTCACATTACTTACACAGTGGCTATTGGGAACTTTGAAAAGGTTAATGAAATAGTGATTGGGAAAGATGTTTGAACCAAATGTCCTTCAAGTCGAATTCCACCGTATGCAATACCAATGTCGAGATCCAACTGTCCCCAAACCTGTGCTCCAATCCTTGGTATAACAGTACCCTGTAACAGTTCATCTTGCTGTTTTATACTAAACAATTTAAATTAATATCGAGACCATGTTGCGTGGAATAAAACGGTCATCTGATTTAATTTCAAATTAACGACGTTCACCGACCAAACATGTTGATAAATATAAGATATATTTATCTGTACTTTTTTATTGTGTTCAATTTCATAAACGACATCAAAACTAGACATCGTTAAGATAGTGACCGTCTCAAAGTACCCCGCTTAAATAATGGAAGATATGATGCAAAGCATTTCAGAAGGTAAAGTTTTGACCTTGACATATGACTTGGATTTTCCAGTTGGCATAAAACTTATTATCCTTGCCAACAGGCCATATAGTTTAATCTGAGCAAGATAAAGCCAATAATTAAAAGTCTAGTACTGAATTTTAATAAGATCTGCTGTGACCTTCACATTTGACCTTGAAACTTGGTTCAAGGTCACTGCACAATCTTAAAGGGGCATGGTCACGATTTTAGTTATTATCATTTTACTAACAGCGCGCCAGTTTGCTTGTCGGGCCGTGCTAAAATTTTGTATGATGCTTATCATATTACTCATCGATTGGTTGTTCGATTTCATTGATGTTAATACTAATTTGCATGTCAAACACAGTACCCCACTTCTACTGGTACAAACAGTTACATACCCTTTCATCCATTTTCATACCGTTAAAAAACGCTAAAAGGGGAAGATGTACAATGTGATGAAATGAAATATACGCTCCCAACAATTTCACTTGTTTTCTTTAACGTTCCAGAGCAAAAGATGCAACCATTTCATGATAGAAAAAATGCTTCTGTTTGTTCGTCCGATGCCATTCGTATATAAAAAAAAAAATATACCGAACTATGTATACTTACGAAGGAATTCACTGGTTAAAGTTTTATAGTGTAATTCTAGGCATATATGTAATACATCTAACAAACAACAAACTTTGGACCGTCCACGTGTTGATATTCACTACCAAAAAATCATGTAATGTCATTGGTCAGTGCGTTTCTGGGTTCTGTGTTTGACATGCAAATTAGCATTCACACAATGAAATCGAACAACCAATCGATGAGTTATATAGTATTTAGCGTACAGACTTTTAGCACGGCCCAACAAGCAAACTGGCACGCTGTTAGTTAAACGATAATAAAACCTTTTTTCCGGTTTTATTGTTTACAATGCTCCGTAAGGCAGTTCTAATAGTTAACCAAAATTTGTATTTCAGTCATTGAGTTATAAGCGAGATACACAGCTCAGGTCATGATTTTTTTACATTTTGAAAATTCCAGGTTCATACCTAAAATGAATGTGGCAAATGCTAGAAACAGTATATCTATGTTCCAAACAAATAAGTAGATAGAAAAATAAGCTTGAAGGCTGTAAAAAACGTAAACTTTTACCGGTATATTTAACCAATGCAAAACAAAAACAAGACACGAGCCTTGTTTACATAACAAAGAGCTGTGAGATCTGGCTTATAACTCTACGACTGACACTCAATTTTTGGTTGATCATTAGTAATGCATTACTTTAGCATTGTAAACAATGAAAAAAGAAAGAAAATTCAACCAAAATCGTTACCATGCCCCTTTGACCCAAAAGCTTTCTTAATGTCACACGGCAAGCAGTGGGGATTAAGACTTCCAAAATACTCCTGATGATAGAATGTCAACTTGCTTGTCAACATTAACACTACTCTTAAACGATACGGACAACCGTGCATAGAAAAAGGTCGCAAGTAAAAATGAACATTCACATACGTTTGCTTGTAGACTCATCAAAGCCAAAGATATTTCAAGATCCGCTCCAATGTTTGCTCCAGCACCAAATGCTAATATTGTAAATAAACATAGGTTAATACTTTTATATAATCAGGATAACTATTCTTAAAATATTATTCTTATATATGCTTTACAAAATACTAACATAGGCGTAATGGTATCGGTCCAACCATAAACAGAAAACTGATCTGAAATATTGTTATGTCTATATGTCCAAGGGGTATAAACTTGCTCATCCGAAGATCCATCATTGCTGGAAATGCGTCACCAATTGCATCTAAAGTTCCTTCTTGTTTCGCCATAATCTAAAGAAAAACTTAATCTTATATCGAAAAAAAATCTTTCAGACCTTTTTAATTTGATTTTAAAAACAAAAATTAAACAACTAATTTGCATTACCGCTGCGATTATTTCCTCACGAAGCTGGTTAACTAGAACCAACTGTGTTTTAATATCTAGTCCAAATTCAGAAGATTCTTCTATGAATTCTTGTAAATTAAGAGCTCGGATTCGTTCAATGTATGGATCAACTAAATCTAAAGAATAAAACGTATGGATGAAAAAAAGGAATACTGTGAAATCATTTTTATTCCTTAGGGTCAATATTAGTAGCAAATATTTTCCTGGTTTGTGGAGACGTAATTTCGTTGATAATATAATCGGTATAACTTTAATTAATATTAAACAATTGATTGTGTATAGGTTTGTGGAGATGTAAATTCATGGGCAAGGGTTACCCACGAAAGCCACAAATATTGGTCCTCCATGAACAATGACGATTCCACAGTAAATATTTTATGATAATTTAATTTATAGTTATTTGAACACCCATTACTTAATGAATTATAATGAAATGACTAAATTCAACTAAATAAATACCTTGACTAGTACAATGTTCTTTACTTCTCGACAACACTTTAAGATTTGTGAAAATATTGACGTCAGCAAAACAAGAGAAATAATCAGAATTGCAAACGGCCCCGGACAAATTAAAACTGTATGACGTCGTGTCATCGGTTGTATTAGTTGCAGACATCAAAAACAATATTTCTTTTCTCGCTTCTTCCGATACTTCGTATGGATACTCTTTTGTTTCTGTAAATCATAGTTAACATCATAAGCAAACGTTAAAGTTTGCTAAAAGTGAAAGAAAAATCAAACAAGAGGCCCATGGGCCACATCGCTCACCTGAGCAACAATTGCCTTAATTCTGATCAAATTAGCATTACAGTATCAAAATATCTTGACAACTGAGTACAGTAGATCTTGCTAAAAAAAATTGAAAATCTGCCAATTTTATCCACCTCTTATTTTTTGGTAAATACCAAGCCCCTTTTGTTGTTGTACCTGTAAGAATAATTTTCTCTATTCCTATATACCCCCCCCCATTTCGTGGCCCCACTTTTCTCTAGGGAATCATGGTTTCATCAGACTTAAATCTGCACAATCTGTGCTTTCACACAAAGTACTGAGTTTTGACCGAAAACTTTTCCCAGAAGATTTTCTCTATATATTCCTATGTAAAATTCAAACCGCCATCAGTTGGTACCGCCCTACCACTAGGGACTGTGATTTTGCAAACTTGAATTTACACTACCCGAGGATGCCTCTACACAAGTTTAATCTTTTCTGGCCAAATAGTCTTTAGAAAGAAGATTTTTAAAGATTTTCTCTATATATTCCTAATTAAAAATTAATCCCCCATTGTGGCCTCACCCTACCCCTGGACTATTATTCAAACAAACTTGAATCTATATGATCTTGGGATGCTTCAACTCAAATTTGGGCTTTCCTGGCCTAATAGTTTTGAGAAGAAGACTTTTAAAGATTTTCTCTATATATGAAAATTTATCCCCCAATTGTGGCCCCGCCCTACCCCCAGGGGCCATGATTTGAACAAACTTGAATTTACACTATCTGAGGATGCTTCCATTTTAATTTGAGCTTTTCTGGCTTAAAAGTTTTTGAGAAGAAGATTTTTAAAGATTTTCTCTATATATTCCTATGTAAAACATGATCCCCCAATTGTGGTCCCACCCTACCCCCAAGGACCATGATTTGAACAAACTTAAATCCACACTATCTGAGGATGCTTCCACCCAAAGCTGAGCTTTCTTGGCCTAATAGTTTTTGAGAAGAAGATTTTTAAAGATTTTCTCTATATATTCCTATGTAAAACTTGATCCCCCAATTGTGGCCCCACCCTACCCCCAAGGACCATGATTTGAACAAACTTAAATCTACACTACCTGAGGATGCTCCCATTTTAATTTGAGCTTTTCTGGCCTGATAGTTTTCGAGAAGAAGAATTTTAAAGATTTTCTCCATATATTCCTATGTAAAACTTGATCCCCCAATTGTGGTCCCACCCTACCCCCGGGGACCATGATTTGAACAAACTTAAATCTACACTACCTGATGAAGTCTACACACACGTTTAAGCTTTTCAGGCCGAATAATTTTTTGAGAGGAAGATTTTTAAAGATTTTCTCTATATATTCCTATGTAAAACTTGATCCCCCAATTGTGGTCCCAACCTACCCCCGGGGACCATGATTTGAACAAGCTTAAATCTACACTACCTGATGATGCCTACACACAAGTTTAAGCTTTTCAGGCCGAATGATTTTTTGAGAATAAGATTTTTGAAAAATACTCACAAATTTTCAATAATTCTCAATTATCTCCCAATGAAAGAGGGCATGGCACTTCTTTCAACAAACTTGAATCCCCTTTACCTAGTGGTGCTTTGTGCCAAATTTAGTTGAAATCTGTCCAGTGGTTCTTGAGAAGAAGATTAAAATGTGAAAAGTTAACAACAACGACGACAACAACGACGACAGACAACGGACAAATTATGATCAGAAAAGCTCACTTGAGCCTTTGGCTCAGGTGAGCTAAAAAGGTTAAGTTTACAATACAATAAGTTGTTAAAGTTGGTTTCTGGAAGAACAGACTTTGAAAATTTTCTTAATAAATATTGACCAATTTTTACTTTTTTAATCTTTAGTTTTTAAGATCTGTGTACAAACATAGAATTGTGAGCAAATCTCTGTATTTGCTTATAATTCGAAGCTTAACACTCAAATATGGTTAGTGAATAGAAATTGTAAATAATTTAACAAAAGAAACATGCACTATAACAAATAAAGAACACAATTTATTTTTTCGAAATGAATCATATATATACATGTATATACCTACATATTTCCGTCAGCGATATCAAACTCTATTTAAACTGAATAAACTCGAGAAAATGCCGAGCATCTCAACAAAACCTATTGCATTAATCTACCATTACGCAAAAGATAATGCCGAATTACCGATAGAATGAATTGTATTTCAGTACTTTTTGATACATCAGATTTTGCTTAATTTGCGCAGGTAAACAGTTAACTGTTTGATTTACCGAAGTCTCTGTTTGATTTGATACGTAAAAATCACGAAATACAGACGATAGTTCCCAGGTTACAAAGCATAAATAATGAAAACAAAACGAAAATCAGAACAAGCTAACACCAACGTCATGTGTGAAAACTGTCAACGCATTGGAATATTTAGCCTCAATTTACTTCACAAAATCGGCACCAATATATTTTGCATGTTTCAAAAATTTCCATTCATACGCGAACTGTTGTACAACAAGCAAATTCATCATAGTGAGATCGACTCTTTTTCGTATAATGGTATGGCTGCTTTAAACAAAGAACCTCGTTTTAGAAGTATGGAATACGAGTCTTGGTAAAATGGGCATACAAACCCGGGCCGTGGCAAAATAAAATTTTCCTGCCCATAAGGATAATTTATGCTAAACTACGTTGAATTGGACTCGGTAGTTCTTGAGAAGAAGATTTTTATAAATGCACCCCCCTTTTTCTACAGTTTGAGGGTTTTTTCCGCTTTGAATACAGATCGGACTTTTATTTCAGCAATTTATATTTGCCCTCCCGGACAAAATGTGATCAGAATAGCTCACTTGAGCTTTCAGCTCAGGTGAGCTAAAAACGAGAGAGAGAGAGAGAGAGAGAGAGAGAGAGAGAGAGAAAGAGAGAGAAATACATTTAGTAAACTTTTGTTAAAAAATACCATTGATTTTGACATAGGTAAGCTTCTTCATTCCGTCTATAGACAATTCAAATTTTTCTGTACAAGGGTTCCATCGAACAGTTAATTTGATCAGATGTCTCTGATATCCTTCTTTAAATACTGCTCCACAAGTCAATCCAAGGCAATCTTTGTGTGAATCACACAAATGTCCATACTCCAAAGCCACACCATCAAGAAAATATGGGCACTCTTTTGAGAGAAATATGCATCTTTCAAAAAGCATTTGGAAACGCATTTCATACGTAAGTTGAGCATATAATATTCTTGTACAGGCTTGCTTAATATAATTGTAAATATGAAATTCAGTCTCAAATTTGGTGTTGAATCTTTAGGAATATTTTAGGAAGCATGACCCTTGTGATTTAACTGCATTGCTCCATATTATTCAAAGGTACCTACCTTCTAAAGGTTTGGTTAACAGTTTGTCTATCAAAGACAACCTATCTGCATTGACCACGTCATGATAATCTGCTCCACTTTCACGTAGTTTATGTCGTATTCTGTGAATTGGTAGACTATCCGGGTATTCGATAGGTGCGTTCTTCATCGCAACACTAAGTGAGTGAATGCTACTCTGAAGTTTCATCATGATCGTACTGTTTATAGGGAGTGCCTGTATTTCTGATATTGGAATGTCAAATACGTTAAATCCTGGCATGATTGCTCCTTTCCTAAAAACATTTTAAGTATTTTAATACGGGCAATTTTATGTGGTTTGCTTGATTTAAAATAAAAACAAAGATTTTTTTTTTTACAAATAATTGAATTTTGAAAAAAAGGATACAACATACGTTTTTTGAAGTAAATTTTCTTTCATCTCGCCTAGTTTCTGAGTAAACGTGTTTAATTTGCATTTAAAGGATTTTTCATTTGATTCGTCGCAGTTTACTGATCGCGTGATCAGAGAATGATCCCCGTGTAACGCTACAGATCGCTTTCCTACATGATGACGATGTAAAAACTTTGGCCCTTTTACTTTTTTGCTATCTACTTCTCTGTTTGTAGCTGTTTCGTCGTCCTCTGGTTCGTCTGCTAGATCGAGATCGTCTGCCACGTGCCCAATGTAGTGATAGAAGGCCTCCTTACAAATTGGTTTCCATAATGATTTCGGTTTCTTTTTCCTGATGTATTTTGATGGATCGATGTAATCGTATTGGTCTTCGTTTACCCCGGTAGAATTCTCCATTCTCTTTCTCATGTAAACGGTAACGTAATTCAATTCGCATTCATTGGTTGATACTTTATCTACAACTCTACCAATTTTGTGACCACCAAGAAAAAACTTTTTCTTTTTATTACGAGGAATCTTCGGGTTAACTTCGTGAAGGTTTGACACTATTATTTCATACATGTTGACATCCAGTCTATGGGGTATGATGAGAACCTCGTGATCATTATACCAAGACACTAAGCCTGTCATTGGGTTAAACACATCCTAAAAAACACATATTTTCTTACTGAAAAAATATCAGCTAGATATATGCAAAAATATCATATAACTGATAGAATCAATGAGTTTTCAAGACGTTGTAAGAAAATTACCCATGTACCACTTAACTCCTTCTTAGTTCGATTTTTTTTTTACTTTTTCTCTCAAAATAAATTAGCATTAACGGTTACAAAGGCCTGTAAAGGGCTTGTTAAGTTTTATCGAAGTGGGAGAAAAAAGTTAAAATTTTGCAATCGCAGATTACGGTGGGTTGCGAGTTGACAGCCAGGTCGAATCTTTTGGTTAAATGATGTCCATAATATTGTTCATGTTTGAATGATGTTGTGATATGGTATCAATATTTAAACATTGTAACTTAAAGTAACTTACATGTACTTAATATATAAAAACTTTTAAGTACCACTATCCTGCAATTATTACTGTTTAAATATACCGGGATGGTAGTGAAATAATATATCCTACAACCAATCAAAACACTTACACACATCTAACACAAGAATGTCAACGTTTCTTTTATATAAAATCAAGTCATGATTGTTATTTAAAAGTTTTAGTGAGCAGTATCATGTTATTCCTCTTCGTTATTTTCAAATATTTTACTTACAAATTTACTCTTTGCGTCAGGGTCTATTTGTAAATCTAATCCCATTCTTCCATTATCTTTATTCTGGTATGTACCACATCCGCATGTTGAGCTTTCACATGGTGCAGAAATTTTGGGGAATTTCCGATGAAATTTGGCACCAAATATTTTTTGAATGAAAAACTTTCCCTTGTTTATCCTGTAAAACAATTTCGTATAAAACAATGAATATCATGATTTTTTTTTCGTAAATTCATGGAAAAGGTGTTAAGAAATACTTACGCCTCTCTGATAAAGTCGTAAGAACTCTTAATTCTTTTGAAAAGATCAATTATTTCACTGGCTTTATCCCAAAAAGGTTTGGCAATTTTCCTCACTCTTTCCAACGTACGGTTGACCTCTGGCATTATAGCTCCGTCAACTATCTTGTGAATTGTATTTTTGTTCTCCTATACAAACAATGAAAAGAAAGGTACGCTAAAGTTAAATTCAAATTTACAGTGGTTTTTTAGTAGTATGATAGTTCTGAAACCTACTTGCGCAAATACATAGATTATTTAGCACTTACACTCATCGTCAGACCATCAGTAATATCTGCACCAGAAGGAATATAGGAATTTTTTCCGTAGTGGGTTATTTCATCTTTTATCATTCCCATTATGTCCATCACGTCGTTTACCATACCTTTTACCTCCTCAACAGGATGAAACCAATACGGCAGGCCGCCTTTTAAAGAATACATTCGCTTATATTTTTGTACAAATCTTACTGTTTGCGATGAATTTACTTTTTGATTATCACAGCTACAGTGATAACAGATATATATTCATTTTGGTTTGTCAGGAATACAATACCTTTAAATACGTTCAAAGAATCCATTACTCTTTGTTTTGCCTCTACGAAAGTGACAACAGCTAACTTGAACCTAAAGACAAAGACAAACAAACCCAGTTTGTTCTTACAAAGGGTATATTCTTTCATTTGAAATGCATTATCATTTCTGTTTAGCAATATTAAGTCAAGATATAAATCGTGCAAAACAAGATATCCATACTTGAGCATCGCATTCTCCATGCCATGAAAAGACGCTATTGGGTTTTCCCAAAATTTCCATGAATCTCCGATAAGCTCAAATCCGTCCTTTATTTCTTTTCCAACGAATGGTAAGGATACCGTGATTGCATCAGCCACGCTCTATAAATAAATAACATTCAGAAATAGCAAACATTTATTTACGAAATGTAAAAGAGATAAATAACATCAAACCATTTACTGTTCTTAAAAGAAACAGATTTTATTTATGTTTTGGTCAATACGTAGTCAACGGTTACTTACGTGATAGAACCCGAGTATGTCGCTTTTTACATCATCAATAAAAACTTTAATTCGGTTGATCAATTTCTTGACTCTGTCAACTAAAGGATACCCATCAAAACTGTTTATTTTTAGTAGTGATTGGTACATATTTTCTGCCATTTCTTTGATCAAGGACGGTAACTCTCGGAAAAGGGTCACGAGTTCTATGATCATCTTCTCCAGGATATGGTTTCTACCCATGTCAATGAGATCACTAATCAAATCAACGGCCTCCTTGATTGGATCAACAATCTTATGATAAAGTTTGTCAAATGCCGTTGCCAAATGCTGAATGCTGTCGATGCTAAAATCCTACATATAAATATAAAGGACTTAAAAATGCTAGATTCCATCATAATAAATCGGTTATATACTGTTTGGGTTTTTTCAATGATTGACTTACCTTAAGAATGTTCAAGTCGTAGTGGAAGTTGAGTTGGTAGCAGACTTTGACTCTAAAGATGTCAATAGATCTCTGAATTAACCCTAAATTACCAACTGCCCAGGCTTCGTCAAGAACTTTTAAATCGAACACACCATTAAATGGGGCTAAAAAAGGAAACTGGAAACAGTAATGGTGTTTCAAACCGACAGAAAATACGTCAATCAACCAGCTTTAAAACAAACCCATCTACCAACCTAATTTTAGTTTGATATAGTTTTCCATGAAGATTCCAAATGAAGCTCCTATTTTGCTACTACCAATCACTTTTTTCCAGTCGACCTTTGGAAGAACTAGTTCAAAACTGAGAGCTTTTAAAATGTCTGCAAAAGTACCTCTTCTCACTCGTGCAACAACAGGGTACGAATAACGTGTCCTGCAAGCACAATACCTCTATATTTTACAAATGAAGAGGGATAATAGCTTTGTTAAATTTTTAAGACAAATATTGTAAAATATTTACGATAAAATTATGTTTTCTTGTTCCTTTGAAAACGTCTGCCCTGCAGGATGAGACGAGTAAACTTCATAAGCGGCCTGTTTTACTATGTTTTCTGGGTCATTCACTGCCGCTTCTAGGAGAGCATCTGCACTCTAAAAATAACAGAACAACATAATTTAACCTAACATATAAGAGTTGATAAATAACAACAAATAATGTATTGTTTAGAGAGATTTGTTGTTTTAAAAGTACCTTGTTGCACGTAAAATGTCTAAGGGCATACACAGCCGCTCTTCTCAATGACGGCGTGGCTTTAGTAGCTTCCATGTAGGAAGCAATGTGTTGTAGCGATTTGGGGTGACCAGCGTTTCCCAGGGCATGTACAAGCATTCTTTTCTTCTGTAAGTGTTTGTTTTCTTTTGTGTGTGGATCTTCTGCAGATCGACGATTACGTGGCTTATACAGTTTTTGAAATTCCGCTACAAGTAGTTAAAAACAGTTCTATTACAGATTTGGTTGAATAAAGCCGGTCTGCACTGTGAATTAACATGCTTAAATTTCACTTTTTGAGATACTGACTACTACCTCATACTGACTCGTCTTTTAATTGGTCTACATATAATGTGGAACAAAAACTTACATTCATTATGATGTCCTAAAGTTTCTTCCAATTTGTGAACAAGTTGTAGAGCCAGTGTAGTGTTGCCATTTTGACGAAGGTTTTTTAAAATGGCGCCAAAAGTTAGACAAGCTCGCCTCTGTGTTGCACTGACCAAACTGGGTTCTGTGTTAAACATCGATATGAGAAACATTTAACTCGTCGGATTTATCAAATGAAAATTTGATTGTACCTTTTTTAAACTTCAGTTCTATACTAAAAATAATATAATCATATTATTGCCACAGTTACAGATATAAACAACTAAAGGTATATTCTATCAATTGTTGTGTATACTATCAAAGTCCCTTTATCGATGGGATCTACTTAATAATTAAACGGGATAAGGCCATTTATTTTTTTTTAATATCAAATATAGTACATTGCATTAAATCAAATACAGCGTCGAATAAGCCTTCAAAATATTATGCTAGAAATAACATTAAACAGAACATTAAGGTATATACAAAGTACCGAGTAAAAGTAATATAATATTATTATTGAAAATCACCTTGTTTGAGATTCTCCGAAAAACACAAAAAATCAACGGCTGCTATGAGCTCCTGTAAACAAAGGCGATAAAGTGCGTATAAATAATGATAAATTGATTTAAGACCAAAATTAAGACATACCTTTATATATGTCAGTACAATATGCAGAAACGCCATTCATCATATTGTACAGGTACTTACAGGTGTTGGAATTTCGTAGTTCATGGAATGAATTAATGCATGTCTAAGCTCTTCTTCCGTGGCATCGCTATTATTTAGAACATGCTTGATGATAATTTGCTGGGAAACATCACTTCTGACCCTGGCGATGACGTCAATTATCAGATGACGCCCATTGGTGCAATGTACAGAGTTATCGACGCAAAGATTTTTTAGAAACTGGTCAGCCAAAAGTTTCAGATCTGAGTCCAAGAGGCGGGTGACATTCCCTTGCAACATATTGACACATTTTGTCCGTTCAACGGCAGCTAAAATGATAAACTATTCGGTTAAAAAATGCATCTCTGGTTATTTCCTTTTTTTACTAAGTTTGCGGTACCAAGTAACAAAGTTCTTACTTTTGTCGTCGTATCTGTGAACGCATTTTATCAAAGATTCTATGTTTTTCTGCAAATCTTTTAACGCCAAACGCTCTTCTGGTCTCTGTAGAACATATACGAAACAATTTAGTTTTTGCAGGTATGAGCAAAGAAAAGCAATTTTATCACTATATTCGTGGAAACAGTTTTCTTACCATGACAACGGTCAAAATGTCTTTCACCAATTTCACAATTTCTCCACTTTCTGGTTTTGCATGTTTCCTGTCATTTATTAAAACTTATAGTAAAATCAGGGACTCCTTTTAACTCATTTGAATGTAATTAATTTCATTGTGTATTGAATTTAAAGTAGTTCTACCGCGAAATTATAGTATTTCATTTTTACATACGTTTTCTGCTGAAAAACAACACGGGTTTCCCCAATAGTTTGTATGGTAGGAAAATCTAAAAAAAAGAAAAACAAATGATGTTCATGTTTGATATTTAAAGCCAATAAACAGAGTCATTTTAAGTTTGATTATCTTAAGGTAAGGAGTTCACAAAGTGACAAGGGCTTACCTCCAGAAGAATATACCTTTATCGCTCCGTTATCGTGATACCCGTTTCTGAAATGCAGAATATATATGTGTCACAAAATTTCAAAACGATATCTCAAAATAATTGAACGAGATAGGAATAGATTAAGATGTGGATACTTAATGTCAATTCAACATAAGTATACCGTTTCAGAGCATTGCAAAATCCAATTCAATGCATCCCCATCAAAAATGAAAGAAAATATCGTATTTTGTTTTCAGCTTAAATGACTCCAAGCAAATAATAAACAAATATTTTCATTAGACGTTTAATAATTGTATTTATTGTTCTGTGTCTTATGGAAAGTATCTTACAGTATTTTATTGTAACATTTTTAAGCGTTTATATATATATATCATATTACGTAATTGAATATTGGTTACGGAACGTAACATTAATTATGTATGCTAAAATATGAGTTTAAATTTATATTATTACAAAAGTTCCAAACAATAACCAAAGATGTGTACCTAACTTTGGTTTCCTCTGCATTGTAAGTTGTAATATTGTCAACGAGATGTACTTGATGTATCAGTCCCTCGTTGTTGTAATGAACCACCTACGATCGATGAAACAAGTAAATTACATGTATTTACTATATATGGTATGGATCGTTTCTCTCTCTCTCTCTCTCTCTCTCTCTCTCTCTCTCTCTCTCTCTCTCTCCCAAACACACACAAACCTTTTTATGAGTTCTGATGACGTTTTCGGAACTATGATGTAATCTGGTCACTCTGAACCCGTCGGTTGTTTTCTGTCCTTCGTATTGATGAAGCAGATGCCCTATTCATATCAATTATACAAATGCATTAAAAACAAACTTTTATTTTTTGTTATCAAAATTGAATTTTTAATTTTGAATAATGATTCATACCTCCATGGTCTATTTCGCTCGATGTATAAGTCCACTTATCGCTATCTGAGGCCTGTTGAAATGTAAAATGAAGAAAAATATGAATTTTGTATTAATTCTTTTTGATTACAGGAATAAGAATTACAAGTAATTTAAAAATAAATTCCTCTTTTTTCACATGAATAGCACTTGCTCTGATAACAGTAATGTATAAACTAAAATATCAAGCATGTTTGTTTTCTTACATAAAATAGGCAACCCAGTAGACAAAAATACGGCAATATGAATGTATATAGATCAGTTTCTAAAATCAAACTGCACAAGACTAAATTTTACAACTGCCATCAAATCAGTCATTTTCCCAAGTGAATGATGTTTAATCCGGTCCTCTCCTCGCAAATCTTATTTAGCTAGAAATCTTGGGTTGAACGTGAACGCACATTAAGTTAGCATACTTGTCTGACACATTGCTTTATAAAAATGCTTATTGATAGATAATGCATAATTTGTGCTAGAATCAGTTAGAAAAGCCACAGATCAGATACCCTAGAGTTTGGAAGACGCCAATCATCTCAACGATCAAATAAATAGATGTCGAAAAAAAAAGTTTACGAAGTTAATGATTACTTTAAGAGTGAACATACCTGGAAATGGGCGGACATGGTACCAACCACTGCTTTCTTGATTGTGACCACTTCCTCCTTGTCCTCAGGGTGGTAGTGTACGAAGTGGACCAGCCCTGTCTCCCCCAGCTCAAACAGAAAGCTGTGGGTGGATTAAGGTTATGGGTTAACTCTAAGATTCAAGGATACATTTTATTCTGTAATGAAGTTGTTTAAAACATTTGCTAAAGTACATGTAACATACTCACTGTCTACTGAGGTTCCATTTCAATGGATTGACAGCATCTATGGAAATAGGAAGTCGAGGAATTCTATATACTGTTGTATAATTAGCATTCATGAAATTTTCGTATTTCTACTGAATTGTAAAGTTACTAATTTCGAGGTTCCGTCAACAACAACAAATGTAAAATTACCACTAAAATCTGATGTCATATCTCTTAATTCGACAAAGATTTTATTTTAAAGACCAACCCAATAACGAAATCCATGAAATTTGTTGTTCAGCAAACATTGGTGAAACTTCTAAATAATGTACAGAGATAAACGCGTGAACGAGGCTAGCATTTGAAATTGTTGTTCAGCCATAACATAAAATAATTTATTTAACAAAATCGTGTGCGAGAAATATCCGTTACGCTTGCAAGTACCTCTTGGTATTGAATTGATTGATTTGTCGATTAACACAAAAAAAATGTTTCTACCGCAAATATTTGTTCACGCCAATTTAATTTTTCAACAATGGTGATAAGTGAAATGAAGTAGTTGATATCAATAGATTAATTACGTTGCACGCATGATGGCATTGAAATGCTTAACTAATTTGAGAGGCTTAACTTACAGTGGCCTTTCTGGGAATGTTGGGTAAGTGAATCCACCTTTAGTTCATACAAAGATGTATCTTCAGTGCGGTTGACGTCTCGAATTTGGAACTGAAAAATAACAGCATATCAAGTTTATGAGATATTCATGTAAAATTCAGATTTTAAAAAACACACAAGTTCATTTTGGTTCATCATTTATCAGCAATTTAATTCATAAAAATTAAATATAAAATGTAAAATAAAAATCTACTTTTATTTGTACATAAGATGTCATTAAAATCTATGTTAGTAAAAATCTACTTTATTGATATATGAGATGTTATCAATAATTGTTCAGAATGCACACGGAATAAAATTTGCAATCTATTTGCAAATTGGGACAAATGAAAGCAAGAGAGGAAATGAAATTTTTTAAAGAGGCTGGGCTGTCAACAAATTATCCATCAGATCTTCCTTGAAATTTTACAAATGATAATTTTACGAATAAACTATCTAATACTTTTAAAATAGCCAAATAATTAATGGTAAAAGATTATTTTTCTATATCTATATACAGAACTCTCTGTTAAAAGGAGAACTGATTTAGCCTAAATTGGTCACGACCCTCCAGCCTTCTTAATTTTTAACTTTTTTCAAAGGTTTTTGCAAGTTCAAGAAGTTTTCAACCGGGTCAACCTACCCTAATGACTGTGGTCACATTGTGCATCCCTAATGTGTCCGTCGTAGATGAGTACGTATAGTGATGGGTATAACCAGGCTCAAAGTAGTATTGGTGTGTCACCTGTAAGGTAACCCACAACAGGTAAACGTAAAACGAACCGGCCGCCATCTCGGCCCAAGAAGAACTAACTTGATTCTACACTACCTGGTGTAGGTAAAGAGTTCCTAGGGGACTATATCTTTGCGCGAAGGAGGAAGTCTTTTGCTGAAAGCTAGAAACGTATTTGGTTAGCCAATTTCAGCTGGTGCGATAAGAGATTTGGTCCCCAAGGTGCACAGAAAAAGATTAGGCTTACATCTATCTCTGTTTGAAATTGTAAATCAAATAAACAAAAAACTTGACAGTATTTTCTAGCACGCAAAGATACAAGACAGATTTAGGGTGACAACCCAGTGCCTTTGATTCCATACAGGTATTTCTTGAATACTTATCGACCAGAAGATAATCTTTGAAAACTGTAACAAGAGTTTCCAATTATCAATATTGATGTTTTAATCTCGGTTTCTTTGAGAAGAAAAGACTTCTTTGTATATCGGTCTAGAATTTTTGCCCAAACATGCAGCGCCAATCTGCACAACACCTGCAAGATTTTGACACCAAGTTATACTTATTTAAAATAAGAGATATTTGTTAAGATTTTGACGTATATGCGGCAGGCCGGTTTAAGCATTTATTTCAATATTCAATCTCAATCTGTCTCAGTAATTGTTAATACAAAAAGGAAGTTGTAGTTATGTTACAAGGATGCTAGTGTTTATCACCTGGAAAAATTTCTGCATACAAGCCCATTATTCTGATTTATTTAAAGATCTGGATTTCTAGCTTGTGTTCGACTTGTCAATAACTGAAAAAATATTCAGTTTTGGGAGAAGGACTCTGCAAAATGTAAAATGAAAATATACTAATAGTAAAAATGTCTGCAGTATTCGAACTCGAGACCTGCGGGTCGGTAGATCTAAGCTACACCCATTGCGCCACAGAGATAGCCACCTTATTAAGGCATTATAAACTGTTTCACAATACGTTAAAATCGCCATTTTGTGACGTACTGTTATAAAAAGTAGAAGTCATGGGGTGTCGAGGATCCTTCAAGGGACATGGTCACGATTTTGGTCAAATTTTATTTTTCTGATTTTACTATTTGTAATGCTTTAGGAATGCATATCTAATGATCAAATGAAATTAGGGTGCCAGTCGTTGAGTTTTAAGCAAAATACAGGGCTTACAATTCTTCGTCATGTAAACAAGGCTCGTGCCCTGTTTTTGTTTTAAGCATAAATAAACAGTTCCTAACGATTAACACATTCATTTTTGGTCTAAAACTGGAACTTTCCTTTCAATATTCAAAATGTAAACAAGCGTTTTGCTAACATAGCGAAGACTTGTAAGCTCTGTAACTCCCTTATTACTCATCAAATTACACTCAAATTTTGGTTGCCTTTTTAAAAATGCCTTACTGAAGCATTGTAAACATTAAAATCGAAAAAATAATTTTTGACCAAAATCGTGACCATGCCCCTTTAAGATGTCTGACAAGCTGAAGATCCTAGACAGAAAAAAACCCAGAGCTCCTGTGTCGCAATACTGAAAGTCAATATGATGGCGATTCCTCACTTTAAGGCGGCTGGAGGGTCGAATGACCCATCAGGGCTATCTTGAAATTAAAACTATATTTTGTCGTAAACGTTTATATAGTGGGGAAAAAAAATCAAACTTTTGTTTTAAAATTTGAATATTACCCTGTATCTTTGTTCTTCAGAGATTGTTATAGCCCAAAAATGAATACGACAGTCCAGCCCACTCAAATACCGTACAATTTTGAACCACTCCGAGACAAATCTAGGGCTTTAAAGATGTTTCATTCGTAATTGAGGCGCAAAACAGCTACATAAATTTAATTTATTTCGACAAACCTTCACTAAACACTGAACGCAGACTTTATTTCTACATTTTCCTGTCAGTAACATGCATTTTTTTTTAAATGTGTACATGTAATGAATAATAAAGTGAAGGTTGTTTTTTTTTTTATATATTCTTCTCTTTTTAATAAGTAATAATTAATATAAAAAATCTTTTTCGTTTAATTTGCTTTCTATTTGTAAATGAATTACCAAACGACACTGTCAGATTGATCGTATGAAAAAGGTGCTTTTCGTTTTTTAGAAAAGTAGAACTTTAATCAAGGTACAGTATTTTTATTATTATTATTATCAGAGGCAATGAAATCGAACATCGAACAGAATTTATTTTAAAGCTAATAAAATTGAACTGTACGAGTCGCAGCGTCGGTTTAATGAGCGAATATTGATTAGAAAGGTAGATGATATAAACATGTCTGTTTGGGTTTTTATCAAGAATTATTTTAATACACTTCCTGGTCATTTATATTCATGCCTAAACATGTATTTTCTGTACTTGTTCTTCCACTAGATATTCTGAGCAATTCAAAATTTGTCCAAAAACAAATGATACAACACCATACTACATGCTAGTGCTTTATTTCAAATAAATTGAATACATCTCAAATTCAAGTTTTTTGTCGACGACATAGTATTACGATCGTAAAATCCAATCTCGCTCCCAGTCTCGTTTTCGCCTCCGAGCCGCGTTCCGCTGTCTGCTATCCTCTATGCTGCGTCTCTTCCTATCCTTTGATATCACTTCCACAGTGAACGGTGCTGCTGCAAACCTGCTCCATTTTGGACAGGAAATACCGGACCAAGTCTCGAGTTTCCTCTGCAGAGTGGTCACTATCTTTTCAGGATTAACTCCGTGCATGACGTGGAAGTTTACAAAATCAACTCGACGATTGTGGATCATTAATACCTTAAAAAATTTCAAGTAAATGTATTTTTATTTGTATACGGGAAGCAAAACTTCACTGCAATAGTATTAATATGACCATATGCGTAAAATAAGCTTTTGTTACACAAGAGCGACGCAATGATTTTGTGAGATCAAACAATTCTTTATTACATATTGATATTTATCATATTATATTATAACCAGTCATAAATTCATTAACACCTTTTTTCAAGATTTAGAAAAAAAGTTTTCATCAATACCTTCAAAATACTTCGCAATGACGAAATGTCCTTGTAGTGGTCAATGACAATGGACACATTCCCTGACACGTTCATGGCAATCTCCTGCTCGACTATCTGTAGCAGGGGGCTAGGGTTGTCTGTTGCGCCAAATACCTCTTCTTCAATGCTTGTGTTTGGATTTGGTTTGTATGTTTTAGCCAATAAGGTTTCTTCGAAAACGAAGATGATGAAACAGTTTAATTAATGACAGATGCTAAATATATCAAATCAAAAACCTAATCGAGTCAGAGACCAACTTACGAAATATTGAGTAAAGCTGAACGGTTTCTTGGCATTTTGTTCCGTGCTGTTTACAGGCATAAGCGTGTGCAGCTGAATCCACATTATCCGGATTAAAGAATGACATCTTCTCCGTTGGTCTAAGCAGTGGTACACTGGCATGTTCCATAAAGTTGTCAATGAGTTCGGAACATGCTCTGACCTTTTTGTCCCATTTTTTTCCTGATGAAAAACATAGTATCAGCATAAACTTAGTATACTACATCTATGTCATCCTCAAATAACAAAACTATTTTACTAGAAATCTTTCACAAAGTATATGGTACCTGATCCGGAGCATCCCCCACATCCCGTGACGATGCATCTTTTGATCTGTTCCCGAGTGGTTGTGATGTCCAATCGTTCCGTCCCCGCCACACCCTGCAACTGTTCCAGCAGTTCATCCCCCAACTCCTCCCTGGCTTCGCTGGAGTTTGCACAAAACTTCTTGTCGTGGAATTGGAAGCAGAAACTTTAAGATTTGTGGGAAAAACATAAGTTAATAATGGATTGAATTATATAACACAATTGCTATAATGATTTATACCTTAAGGTAATAAATTGAATAAATCAAAAAGTTAATACCCTGGTCTGTTCAGATTGAAGTCAAGATACGTTTTCTTTTCAAGGTCGGGTTTCTTGCAAGCGCTTTTTACATTGTAAGGAATAACACCTGGACCTCCTGTAACGAAAAACGATAACTTAGTAAGAAATGTTCATAAAATGTAAAAAAAAATTCGAATAACATCAGTTAATCAAATTAAAAATAACAAATCCACACCTTTTGTGATTTCTGACCAGTACAATTTGAGTTCATCCCACATACATCCAATGTCTTTATTAATTCTTCGAACATTAATTTTCAAGTCAATCATCCTATTGTCATCTCTGAGTGGATATAGGTCTACATAAATGCTGTTCTTTTCCCATTTGCCCTCTTGATTTACGAAGATACCCAACCCTCTTCTCTGTAATCTAAGAAACGGTGTACATGTGACCATCAGTAGCTTTGCAAGGTCCAAGATCTCGTCATCACTGTCAGATATTATTTCCGCTGCCTCGCCCATTTGGAATCTTGCCAACTGACGCCTAGACCACGTGACTTCTTGTTCGTTGGCAGACTTTGGTCTGTACCCTGTGAGTATCTGAATTTTTCCTTTGAATTCTTTCTGTGTCAAATCAAGACATTCAACAAGCGACGAATCAATTCGCAGAAACCTATGACCTTCAAACTTAAAATCCTTAATCTTAAAATGAGTAGACAATGCAGTGTCTTCACTGGCACCATCTATTAAAAGAGGTTTCATATTTTCGTGTTCTAATTCAGCCGGATATGAATATTCGTCGCTGTCTTTAGTGGAAGGGGCGGCGGCCAGAAGAACCTGTCCACTAGGGTACGGAATCAACGTGGTTCTGAAGCCGTCCTGTAGTTTAACGAAGACCTCGATCGCAACATTATCAACGTTGCGAACGAAATCGAAGCCAGCGCAAACTGCAGCATGTCCAAGAAGTGGAATGTTCGTATCAGGATTATCAAGAAACGTCAATCGCGCCCCCCTAAAATAAAAAGTTTAATAAATGCCCACTTATCATTTAGCAAGTGTGGAGGATGGCTGCCGACTGAAGCAATACAGATTAGGGTTTTACAAGTATTACCTTCCTTCCAAAAACAGACTAGATTCCCCACGATCTATTTTATCTGCGAAAGCCCTTTCCACTATAATCTTTGATCCTGAAAATAGAAGTCATTGTATATATTGAATACAATTTACCTTATTCGTGATTAAGAAAAAATATAGTTCCATCATATGATATAGTTTACAAATTATCATCTATGCAAGACCATAAGGTATGATTTTTGCGAACCTTGCAACCCCGCTATATCTTTAGCAATAATGGCTAATCTTCTCATCCGAAAGGCTAATCTCGGGGCCATAACCCTATTGGCACTCCACTCCCAGGGGTTGTCTGAAACAGAGAAGTATCCATCCCGGCACTTCCTATTTGGGCCGCAAAGATCGACTGTTTGGTTTGGTCGACGTTCGTGAAGGAACTTAAAATCGTCGAACTGATACTCATATAATCTATAAAACAATAAAAAAGCAAGAATGTACATAATGCAAATTCTAAGAGCATATGTCTTTGATAAGAAAATGGAATAGAAATGTATATACCTGCTCATCTTCTCTTGGTTTTCACGGTGAATCTGACCAAGTGCTGGTCCCAATACATCCTCTTCAGTTAGTTGTTTGGATGGATCTTCTGGATATGTCTTTCCCTTCTGTAGGCTGTCAAAACCGACATTAGGGCATTTCTTACCCGGTAAAACAGTTTCTAGAATTCATAAAACATAAAAAATGATTTCTTTTGAAAGGCTTCAAAGGCTTTCAGGTTGCAATTTCTATGGGAATGAATAAAGTCAATTTTAACATTTAACATATAAATGGGTAAACACCTAGCCGTTTCATTGCGTTGATCATAGCTTCCTTCTCGGCGCTCTCCCTACTATCCAGTGAAACTTTTTTAACCTTTCTGGCTTGATCTCCAGATGACCGCTTTTCCCCTACTGCAACTTCTATGCTTGAATCAGATTTCAGTTTCGAAACGTATTGGAATCCAGTACAAATTGCCAGTTGCTCAAGGCGTGTATTTTCTGCATCATCTTTGATAACGTTAGGGGGGATGGTTGAAGTATTATTGCTATAGGTCAGGGCCAGTTGCGCTGCCTTCCCTTCATAGAACAAGCTAGCATCGCCATGTTTCCCACGTGGATTGGAAGAAGTTGGCTCATCCCATGCTTCGACAACCAGCAGTTTTTCTACAAAGACATCAACATTGCTTTGTACATACATATCTATAGACCTGTAAAACAATGACAAAAATTCATGTAAGAACCGTACTGCTTGGCCATTCGGCGTTCACATATTTTCCAAGAAGGCTAATTTTCGTTGCAAGTTTGGGAACCATAAGACGGTCTGCACATTCCTGGGTTATGTCGTCTGCTCCTTGATAAACGCAGTTTCCGCAATGTTGACCAGGAGTGCCACACCAAGATGACGAATTTGCCTCCTCTGAAGAAAACAGGACAGAGTCTCCCCACATCTGTGTTAAACTATAAAGACAGAACAAAAATAAAATAGATATATATAATCATACCTAATATAATTTTTAACGGCATGAATGAATTAAGCTTGTTTTACATGTGGAAGTCGGGCTCATTTCTTCTGATGGACATTTTTGGGTCTCCCAAGACATCGGTCATAGTCAGACCCTTATTCAAAGATGTCTTCGTAGAAAGTGGACAATCGGCAGAACACGTCTTGTACAGCGTGTCGTTTTCAAAGCTTACTGTTTTGTTGAACCCTTTGGCTATAAGAGTGTTCCTAAAATAATTGAAAAACCGAAGAAAATGTAATACAGTAGGTATCACTAACTGAAAGTACAATATTTGATCTCATTTCTACACTAAATGATGGCAAAATTTAACATTAACTGACCATATGGACACTCCAAATGCTTCCACTGTTAGCCTGGCTTCAGTGACATTGAAATTGCCCGCAAGTTCAGCAGTTTTCGTCGTACATCGCTTTACATCATCGATCGTAGATTTGCTGCGAATCGTTGGCTTAAGACTAAAAACATTTAAACAAATCAGACATTTTGATATTTTCTAATTCCTTGTTAAGATTATATTAATCTTTATTTCTAACAAACCTGTATTTAACTGGTGGCGAAAAGTCAATCTCCATATCACGTGCAAACCACCCAATGGTTGTGTTGAATAATATCTTTAAAGAACGTGATCGTATCATAAATTGAAAAGTTCACTAATAAATTACAAGTAAGTATGATACAAAAATACACATATTCATTATGTAAGTGTACACTGACTTGTTGGTATACGGAGATATTGACAGACATGTCCTTGTCGGTGTTTACAGTGTTACGATGGGTGGAGGAGGTCCAGTTGTGGGGTACCACGTCTCCCCCCAAAGATGACGTCCCGCGGTATTCATGAGCTAGAAAAACGATTTATAAAGATAGTTGTAAAAAAAATGATTAATAATTTAAAAGTATATTTGAAAAATTCATGAAAAAATAATTTTGACCGCCCAGCCATCGTATTAAAAAATTATAAAAGATATGATTTTCGCAAAAGGACAAAAATATTTTACACTCTCTTTCGACATACCGAAGGAATAGTTTCCTCCTAATTCTATGTCCGTTTCTATGGAAACTGCATCACGGGTGTCCACTTGCAAGTCTACGTGCGTGGCCCCAGTGTACTTCACAGTCAGCATTACGGGAGGTAGGTTTCGCACATGCGCCAGAGGAACTGAGAACAACATTGTCGGTGGAACATGCATCGTGTCTATCTCCTTGTGTACAGCAAGCTTTAGATCTTTCGATGTTTTGAAAGTGGTTTTCAGTTTCATTTTAGTGTTTGATTCCAGCTATTATTTTAAAAAGGCAAAGGTATTAAAAATCAAGCACCAGCAAAAATTAAAAGACAAATGAGGCGACGTTAACATTACTTTGGTAAATCTGAAAACCTTACTTTGTTTAGATAGCGATGAATTTCTGGTTCATTCATAGCGTTCTTCTTTATAACCAGATCGCTGTGTAAAAATGAATCAAATAACATTCACCAGTAATCATGTTCATTAGTATTTAATGTATTTTTCCAGACTTATATTTAACCTTTATTTCAACTTACAATTCATACGACATATGAGATATCCCACTGCAGTCCTTGCAGACGAACCCCATGACGTCATTATCCGTCACGTTTTCGGTGAAGCGGTATTCGGTGTCGTTGCTTCCAATTGCCAAACCAAAGGACTCCGGGTCCCCGGTTCCTGAATCGTCTGAATTCCACGGAATGGACGTTGAATCACTGTACTGCCAGGTGATATTTCCCAAAAGTTCCGACAAAACGTTGGCGATATAACGACGGTGTCGTCTGCGTGTTTCCGTTGAATGAGACTCGCTATTCCCGGGGGTGTATTGAAACTTAATGTCCGCTTCGTCTATAACATCGAATGCCCTGTTTTCAGAAAGGAGACAATTTCGTTAATACACTATGTACTTTATACCCTGTTTTAGAATACGATTCTTTCTAAATTTCTTCTCAGACTTATCTGCCGTAGCCTGTTCTGCTTTTTTTAAAAATAAAAATGACGTAAGTCCATTTACCTGACCGTCTGGGTGTGAAGAACAACTCCCGTCTCCGTGGGGAAAAAGATTTCCTTGATTTTGGCGTAGACTCCTCGTTGAGCAGACGGACTGCCGGGTAATGTGTTCAATCTACAGTCCCATTTAGGACTACCCATCACAACCTGGCCTTTCTTCCACTCTCTTCCGACCCCCTTGTGTTCCACGGCAATCAAAATCTTTTGATCCTCGCATATTACTCTCTGAAATTAAAGCGTCCTGCTCATCACATATCAGCTATCAAAATTATGGTTTCTTTTTTTTCTAGTCTTTTTTTTTTAAATAAAAAGCAATGCGAAGGTTGTATTCATTACTAAATCATTTTCCATGAAAACATGCCTCAATTAAAAATAATTATTTTCTTTTTAATCTATTGAAATGACATCATGTACCAAAAAAATTTAATAAGAAATTTGAAAGCTGTTATTTTTTATTTTAATACATGTATAACTATGCGTAGAATTGAATTATCTTCGCTTAGTCTTGCATAGCTATGCATGCTCTCAAACTTGAATTGTTTGATTATATGTACAAGTGTACCTTTATTCCTTGTACCCGGTCCAAGTCGATTGCTTCACTAAGACGACCTTTACTTCTTAGTTTTACATGCTCTCCGCTTTCTGGATGCTTGACGTCCACATTGTGGTCAAAATGGTGACTCTGCAGACCCGAAACAAGGGGCAGGAGAAAGAGACCCAGTACCACAAGTCTCATCGCGTTGAAACTCTGAGTAACTATAAACCAGGGTAGATACGCAAGTGCTTTCTTATCTGGCTCGCGGAGGGATATCTGACGGACAGGTTGCACGGCACGCCTTTCAATTGGACTTGATCGATTTTGTTCTCCCTGGCTTTAAAAGTTTTTATTTTAAATTTATCTTTCAATAAGCGTAGACTGTTTGATGTTTGATCAATTTTAAGTCTTATCGCATTTGGACTAGGAAGAAAAAATACGCCCATGATAATTTTTTGGATTTCAACCAACAGAAATAACCAATAGAAATTCGTCAAATAATCTCTAGTTACCCAAGAACGAAAAACTATTTTCATTTAATTATTACTTAGTAGTTTTATTACTTTGTAAACAAAACCATTCATTAGTGCAAGTTGTTTTGGGGTTTTTTAAAAATAAGTTTGGTGGGGTTTTTTTTCGACTGTCGACAGGCCCAAGATATTGCGATTGCTGAATTGTTTTTGCTTCATCTGGTGTATGGCCGCATTGATCTTCACCTTTCACTGACTTTTGCACTGTTGGTACTGAGCAATCTATAGTTCAACTTTTACAGTAGAAACAATCATTGAAGTTTGGCATTGGACAGAGACGTACAACACGTGCATCACTTGGGCGTAAAGCACCGTTTTGTAGATTTAAGACTTTGTCGTTGGAATGACTTGGGCAACGGGTCGCATTTCATTTTGAATAAAATTGAAGAAGGCCGATTTGTGGTTTTTTTGTTTTGTTTTTTGGTTGGTTTTTATTTGGGGGAGGGGGGGCGTAAAAATGTAATTTACACCAACTCTAGAATATTTTCAAAGTTTCAAGAAAATCTGCCATCTGGTTCATTTTAGGGACCATCTCAAAATACTGGTACATTTACTATAGGAATATATACTTAGTAGGTAATTGTAATTTTCCGCACTTCGAAGCAGATTTATAAAACACTTCAATAGCGATTTTCCTCATAATATGTGATAAGTAGTATCATGCTAGCTGCTGATCTGTAGCTCTCTGATTGAATAAAATTGGATAGACAAACCAGAGTTTGTCTATCCAAATTTTTTCAACCAGAGAGCTACATATCTGCAGCTAGTATCATGTATTTCTAAAATGTAATCAAAGTACCGAAGAACTGACGGGAGTTGATTTTATCGATGGTTATATATTTTTAAAATCAATGATATGTTATTTTGCATGACAAGTACAGGTAGTTTCTAATCTGTATTTGAATTACGCACATTTTTATAATATGATTTTTCGGACTTTTCGAAACAATATTGAACTCTCGTCTCGTTCAACCAAACTCTCGGCTATCGCCGTTAATCTCCGACAAGTATGAGAGACTCTCTGCTTATCGGAGATTTACGGAGACAGCCGAGCGCCGAGTTGAACGAGATTATATTGAACTCTGGCGTAAGAATACATACAACTACAAAAAATATATAAATTGTTCGTACCATTTAAAATCTGACTTTTTTTAAGGGTATTTATAAATATGTTTCCTTGAAAAACAATGCTTTAGCATACATTATTTCGGATTTATCAATTATTCTCAAGAACTAATTTTTGTCAGCGGCGATGATTTGTGCTTTGGTCCAAACACTGTTTCACTTTCGGTTTGTCAGAGTAACTGCATAGGAGAGTTGATTAAAATGAACTCCCAAAAATACTAAATTTTACCGTCTGGATTTTAGTGAGGTCATTTCAAAATGCGTCAAATTTGGGGGGGGGGCGTTCAAATGAAGATTGGTTCAATTCAAAAATTAAAAAGAAAATAACCCTGAGGATGGCATTATTCTGTGCGTAAAATATCAAAGGCGAACATTTTTTTTTACATTTTCTCTAATATCAATACAACGTACTTCTACAAAGTTTTATTTTATCGTGTAAATACACTGCATTTTACTAGAATGCGCAAAAAAATGCCAAATGAAAACTAAAGTCAGCCTCCTCGGGGTACCTTGAACATTATTGATTTCGGTTCAACAACAGTATTGGATGGATTTTTCTGATTTGATTACATAAGATTAACGAAACTAATATAAAAAAAAAGTCATGAACAATTTTTTTTTTAAACAATTTATTTCTTGTTGTTAAGTTTCCCCTTCATGCGCAAAGAAGGAATCGACAAATATGAATGGTTGTAAAGCAATCGACTTAAAATATGAATTTTAAAGAAAGGTAAATCTTTACATAGTAGTACACTGAAGAAAAGTATAATCAAATATTCAATTTTAATCATGATAAAATACCCCATACATTCGTGCCTAAAAATGCGTAAGATCATTTTCTTGAAAATTCATACGCAGATACAAACCAGTAGGAGCAATTGAATTTTAAATACTAAAAATTTCTTTCCTTGGCCTTTCCTGTAACTTTAATTTTGTATTTGAGTTTGCTCTTTCAAGAAAGCTATTATCGATATTTAAACCAAACTCTAATCTACATAAATATCATAGGAGATATGAATTGGTGAGTGAGTGTGTCCTTTCTGTCCTTGTCTTCACCATTAATCTTCCATTAAAAATACACAATTACTGTATCCCTTTACTCATTTTGCTTTCAGTAAAATGAACATTTTATTCTCTAAATACATACCATATTATAGATATTAATAATGAAAACAACATTTATGACCCAATACTTCTTCAGTTTTTCACTCCTGTTGGTTCATTAACTTTGCTTTTTCTTTGGCAAGCTTTCTCTCTAAATACCTCCTCCTTGCTTCATTTGCGACAGAATCTGTAGTTTTCTTGGCAACCACTCCTGATTTTTTATTGTCTTTGCTTTCCTCACTCACATCTGACACTTTGGCTTTTTTCTCCGACTCTTTGACTGAATCTCTCTCAGCAGAACGTTTTCTGTCTGGATTCCGCTGTTTTTCAGAGTGTTCTGAGTCCTCTGACCTTTTCTCAGACTTTTTCTTACTGTCTCTGTCTGAGCCCTCACTGTCAGAATCACCCCTTCTGTCTTTCCTTGAGTCCCTTTCACGGTAACTTGTCCTTTGTCTATCTCTGTCTGACTTTGGAGAATCCTTTCTCCTTTGTCTGTGTGAAGAGGGGGAATGTGTGTTTTTTCTATGTCTTTCTGATGATTCTGGTGATTCTCTTCCTCTCCTGTTTTTGACCTCAGAATCAGAAGAAGAATTCTTCCTCCGTCTTCCCCTGTCATGGGAGGAAGATCTTCCTCCTCTGTTTCTTGAATCCTGTGGGGATTTGTCTCTGGATGATCTTCCTCCCTCCGTAGATTCTGATTGTTTGGGACTGTCGGGTTCTTCCCTTCAAAATCATAAAATTAAAGTTATTTATTTATGTATTATTTTTTGCATAAAGACTGGACAATTTCTGATATTGTGTTTAGTTACATGAATTAAGAATTTTTGGTACAATGTAACAATTACAAGTTTAACATTTTGCAAAAAAAAATTCTTCATTGTGTATTGTATTCTGACAATCGTTTCAACACAATTTTCCATCATCAAATAAATATCAATCAACTCGTAAATGATAAATTATAAAAATTTGGATGTTAATTCATGCCAGTTGACATGTTTTCGACCCAAGCCATTGTAAGGTAAAAAATATTATACAAGTAAACAAGTGAAAAGCTGTCAATGTGACAGCAAACCGGGTTTTCTTTTATGTGAACTTTATCCATAATCCATGTCAACCTATATCCAGTGAAATGGTGTACCCCTATATGCAATATTTTGCCAAAAAGTGACTAAGTTCAAAAGCTGGTATTTTTTTCATAAATTATCAGAAATCAAAATCCTAGCAATATGCACACCTCTGATATACCCTATGTACAATTGATCTGCAAAAGAACAACTTCCTATCTTGAAATCTGTAGGAGGAGTTATACATACAATGAGGGTACCCTATATGCAATATTTTGCCAAAAGTGACTAAGTTCAAAAGCTAGTATTTTTTTCATAAATTATCGGAAATCAAAATCCTAGCAATATGCACACCTCTGATATATGTACAATTGATCTGCAAAACAACAACTTCCTATCTTGAAAACTGTAGGAGGAGTTATCCGTACAATGAGGGTACCCTATATGCAATATTTTGCCAAAAAATGACTAAGTTCAAAAGCTGGTATTTTTTTCATAAATTATCAGAAATCAAAATCCTAGCAATATGCACACCTCTGGTATATGTACAATTGAGCTGCAAAAGAACAACTTCCTATCTTGAAAACTGTAGGAGGAGTTATCCGTACAATGAGGGTACCCTATATGCAATATTTTGCCAAAAAGTGACTAAGTTCAAAAGCTGGTATTTTTTTCATAAATTATCAGAAATCAAAATCCTAGCAATATGCACACCTCTGATATATGTACAATTGATCAGCAAAACAATAACTTCCTATCTTAAAAACTGTAGGAGGAGTTATCCGTACAAAGAGGGTACCCTATATGCAATATTTTGCCAAAAAATGACTAAGTTCAAAAGCTGGTATTTTTTTCAAAAATTATCAGAAATCAAAATCCTAGCAATATGCACACCTCTGATATATGTACAATTGATCTGCAAAACAACAACTTCCTATCTTGAAAACTGTAGGAGGAGTTATCCGTACAATGAGGGTACCCTATATGCAATATTTTGCCAAAAAGTGACTAAATTCAAAAGCTAGTATTTTTTTCATAAATTATCAGAAATCAAAATCCTATCAATATGCACACCTCTGATATATGTACAATTGATCTGCAAAACAATAACTTCCTATCTTGAAAACTGTAGGAGGAGTTATCCGTACAATGAGGGTACCCTATATGCAATATTTTGCCAAAAAATGACTAAGTTCAAAAGCTGGTATTTTTTTCATAAATTATCAGAAATCAAAATCCTATCAATATGCACACCTCTCAAAATCCTATCAATATGCACACCTCTGATATATGTACAATTGATCTGCAAAACAATAACTTCCTATCTTGAAAACTGTAGGAGGAGTTATCCGTACAATGAGGGTACCCTATATGCAATATTTTGCCAAAAAATGACTAAGTTCAAAAGCTGGTATTTTTTTCATAAATTATCAGAAATCAAAATCCTAGCAATATGCACACCTCTGATATATGTACAATTGATCTGCAAAACAACAACTTCCTATCTTGAAAACTGTAGGAGGAGTTATCCGTACAATGAGGGTACCCTTTTGGCAGCCGCCCGCCCACCCGCCCGCCATTTTCACCATTTTAATAACCGGATTTTTCCTTCGGAAAACCCGGTTAAAAATATTATACAAGTGTTAAGTTCTTATTTAGCCAATGAAAAAGGATTTTGCAAACAGAAAATGAAGTGTTGTTTTATTACATGTTCTTTTGATAGTACTTTATACACGTTTGATATTACATGTATTAACCTTCAATACTTACTTTACTTTTACTTTTGTTGTTTCTCTGTGCTCTTCTTTTACAGGTTCTGCTGACTGTTCATTTAGCATGTACCGGTAAAAGCCACTCAAATCTCTCTGCTTTTTCACATCTAACATCTCTATAGAATAAAATGATTAGATGCATGTTTATGACTTTGTTAATTAAATTTGCCTTAAAAAAATCAGAGAAAATCTGACTGAAATGTATAAAAAGCTGCAAAATTGCATGTACATCTTCTGTCCATAAGATAATTTTTCAGTGAATTTGGAAATGTAGTCTAAGAACAAGATTTCAACAGCTTGTTCCTCATAAAATTCAATCTCAATTTAACGAGGCCGGGTCTAATTTGTTCTGCCCTAGATTTTTGGATGAAACTTTTTACATGAATTTCTACTGATATAATTATTATTTTAAGATTAAAAAATAAGACTTTTACCACACTGTTTGTTTAGGGGTGACTCAAAGTTTGTTCATCTTTAACATAGGACCCTATGGGATTTAGCTTGAAGTGTATCAATTTTGCATATTTTTTTTACATTTTTTCAAAACTTCTGCCCTAGGGATTTCTTTTTCTGTTCTACATATTAAAGTTATTGCTAAAAGGCATCAAATTGTCAAATAAAAAAAACCTTTTACCTCCTGGTTTGTTCCAGGGGTCTTATTAAAGTAGATTTTTGTATGCCCAATTTCCCAGATTCGTCAGATAATGGCTATTTTTTATTTGACAAAGGCGGAAAAGGTGATCTTCTTAGTATTATTAAAACATTCAGACATATTTAAGTAATAAAAAAATATATAACATCACATATTATGGGTCATTAATATAAAATGCATGGTTACTGTCTTGAAATATATGAATTAAGCTATATTTAGGCGGGTTAAGAAAACGTGACAGAGGGCTAGGCTTGCTGAACCCTCTTCACGTTTTCGACCCGAGCCCAAATATAGCTTATACTTCGAGATATTTATGTTTATTCCACAATATAACATAATTTTTACGCATCAAACGAGATATTTTCAACAATTTTCGCTGAATATCTGCAGTTGAAACTATCACGCCATGGCATCAACCAAGCAAAAAGATGACGTCACAATACAAATGAAACGCTGCGCGAAAGTGTGAGTACTCGTTCTGTACTCGGCCTCGTTAAGATAAGTTTCCACGATTTTTCTTTTTCTTTTTGTTATTTATTTGCATCTAAACCTGTTTATATGAAAATAACTCAGGGTAGATTAGCAGGACATTTCTAAAGTTAGAATATTTTGAATTTTCCTTACAATAGCAAGCAAATTGCAACTGAATGCATATAAATAAAGCCATAGTACCGGTATATATTTTCCATTGAAACTATATAAAATAGGAAAGTTTGATATAAAATGAAATATAATTACGGTATTACATAACGTTTATTTTCACAGTGTGGACATAGAAAAAAAAAAGGAAAATAATAATGGGATAATGAAAAAAATTAAAAATTATTAAAAACAGCTGAATCTTGAAATTAGTTTTAAAAGTACAAGCAGGAATCTGCAGTGTATAAGTACAATATTTTGACAGTGTGTAGTACCTTCCATGGCCGCCTCCCTTCTCTCCTTCTCCTCTTGTTCCTGTATTTCCTGCATCTTTTTCTTGTATGCTCCGGTCACGAACACCTCCTTGTCTTCAAACTCGTTGCCTTCCTTTTCTCGTTCTTTCTGGATTTTTTTCTCTGCTCGTCTCTCATCCTCTTTCTTTCGTATTTCTGCTGCCTTCAGTAAGCCTGCTATATACTTGGGCTTAAAATAAAATAATAAAACATAGAAGATCACAAAATGAAAAGTTGTTCACCACCTTAATTAAAAATACCACAGCATTATGTTATCATAAAAAAATAACTTTTGAGGACTTATAAAATGCATGTCAATTCTCACTCACATTATTTTTATAGGAACTTTAATGATTTTTAGTGTTGAATATTTGACAAGTTTTGAAGATGAATCAGATGTACATGTACTTTTACAAGATTTTGAACAATACAACTATCTTGGTCAAATACAAAAATGCTACAAATTTAAAATGAAATAACCACATACATTGTTATCATCAATTTTTTTATGTTTTTAAATCGAACCTTGAAATTTCATCCAAAAACTGTTGAACAGAGGTGAAATAGTATCATTTCTTTTTCTATACAAATTACTATTATCTGTCTGAATAAATATAAATCATTATAACATTAATTTGATCCACAGAGCTGGATCATGTCTATTGGTAGTTGCCTGGCATGTATCATCATTTCAAACTCGATGCTTCGCTTCTCCTTTAATCTACATTTACTGATACAACAAAGCTTTTTAAAAATGAACTCTATCAAAATGCGCTAAAATATAGAATCATATAAAAAGTACTATGCCATTACTTTCAAAAGGTAAATATGGAATCAGAAACCAGTGGTGATCAAGAAAATTGGATCGCACTCTGTAAAATTGACAGTATCAAGAAATGAAAAATTGATGGGTATATCAATAACAAACTAAAATACTACATGACTATATTTTTTCTAGCATTTGACATGTAAACAACATATAATAATATGCTTTTTTCTACATTCAAATGTAACGAAAAATTGGGAAACTCAACACACACCTTCTTATCCTTCTTCTGCTGGAGAGCTGCGTCCTTTTCCTCTTTTTTTGCTTTAAGGTCATCATAGATATTGTCATACTCGTATACAGTTGGGTCCGCCTCTAATGCTTTGTCTATTTCAATTTGAGTCTAAATACAAATTCATCATTAATTAATTGTTTATTAATTAGTAATATTTCTTGCATTTTGCATATAACTTAAAATTTTTTACTTCCTAATTTCTATTGTAATTGTAATTAACAACAGGTATCTAAAACAATGTTTACTAACTATATTTTTATTTTGCTCTGAAGTTGAGTACTGGTACTTGTATATTAAATTAAAATTCTAGTTTTTTAAAACGACATTGTGTAACTGAGGATGAAATAATAATGTCAAAAAAAGTACCACATAAATTTAATTTTTAAGTTAAGGTGGTATGGAACACCTCCATATTGTGACATACGGTTTATCGAAATAAACAATAAAAACAAGTGTAATGTTATAGATACTTTTTTACAAATTGTCATCGCCTAACAGTATAGTGCAATGGGTTACAGTTCACTACGAACCTATAGGTCACAAGTTCTAATCCCTTTTGGGATTTAAACATTTTTACCTTTCCAAAAATATTCAAAACCCTTTTTTTTGGTCAAATATTCTAAAGTTTTAAAATTCTAAACCGGTAAAAGTATTTAGATTATTACGTACTTTTAATAGAGAGGTTTAGCAAACCAACGTGTACGCGTACGTGTAGAATGGAAAATATGTGCATTACGTCATCAGTTTGTGTAATGACGAATTTCTACACGTATGTACCCGAATGAACATACGTGTAAATTGCAAAGTACCCGTAAGGTCGAACTTGTAGCCTCTGTTCCCCTGTTGTCTATTAATTTTAATAACTATGTTAACTTTTCTTAAGCCTGGACATTTAATGCGAATGCTGATATCTACCAACATAAATTTTCATTAGCGTTTAATATGTTATTGGAGTTTTATTTCACGCATCTCTTCCTCAAAACATGCAATGGCTCCGTTATCTTATTAATTTGCGATATATAAAAATGTGCATATATAATAAATGATGTTTAATAAAATCATCACATGCACAATTCCTACTTTTCGTTTATAACCAACATTTTCAGCTTAGTAGGAGAGGATATCCATAATTACATTAAAACATTTACACGTACAAGTACACGTTACAACTGCCAAACAAGAAAAGTAATTGAGCTGGTACGCGTAGTTCTAACTTGTAACCTACACGTACAAGTACACGTACACGTTGGTCTGCTAAACCTCTCTATTATCAACAGATGTATCATACCACCTTAATATCATGGGATACCATTATGTTATTCAATTTACTAAAAATGGATAATACTTCATTTCTGTTTTTATATTTTTGGGGGCAATTGTGTAAGCATTTGTGCCATTTTGCCTCCTTAATTCATCACATAACAAACATGTCATCATTCAGTATGGTAGTACACAATAACATTACTAAAGTTCAGTTTACATTACATTTAGTTTTAATTACAACTTAATTAGTAATGAAATTGTGCCTGTGTTTTATTCTAAATGAAGTTAATTTACAGAATTGTGGTTTCTCAAAAAATAATTCATTAATGAAAATATTCTCTGTCCAAGTCCCTTTAAAACCTACTAATCTATAATATCTTGTAAAAAGAATAATAACTCCAGCAGTATTTTTTAACAAAAGAAGTGACCATATATCAAAAAGAAAACTTTTATATATCATTCTTCCAGGGCATTTTTGTTTATGTCCTTTCTTCAGATTAAAGCTAATTTGTATTGTGGTTTGAAGTTTCTAATTTGTAATCTACTTTTAAAACTAGACAAGTTTCAGTGTTCATGTATTTTCCTTTTCATGCAAGTGTCCTGTGGTTTTGTGTACCAAAGAAAGTGTTGACCACACAATACAAGCAGTTCTCTTTACTAATACTATCAGATTTAGATATCACTCTGTGGACAATTTTCGAACCTATATAATATATGTACATTGTAAGACAATAAGTATATGGAGAGCATTACTTACTTGTCTTTTAATTTTTGCCTGCAATGATGACTTCTGTAAACTTGCATTGATTTCCTGTTTTGGTGTTTCCTTAAAAAAATACATTTCATGATCGTTTTCATTGAAAAGTCTTGGCAAACATCAATACTTTATCACTTGAGCATACACTCCAATATTTTAGTTTTTATATGTTCAGTGTGCAGTCTTAGAGGAAGAAATTCGCTCATAGGCTGATCATGTGACTTTTAAGCTAGCTCTCTAAACTCTAAACATGCATTTTGTGAAATAAATTGAATATTGTGACTTGCCTGTAGCTAAAAACCAAATCATGATTTGCGATTATAAAATCATTAACAAATTAAACAAGTTTATACAGGAGAATGTCACATTTTCATTTTTAAAATATGCTACAGATCAGTAAACAGATGATCTGCTAATGTCTGGTTTGTTGCAAAGATAATGTTACAGCTAGAGGTTTTTCCCCCAAACTGTGTCTTCACTGTCTTTTGCTGTATACAGTCATTTCATGCATATCATTTACAATTTTATGTTAAGCTATGGTACGCAATTTTAATAATATGTCATGAAATTTTAATGCATGTGATTTATGCTATGCCAAACATTTTAAAGTAAAATGATAAGAAGCCAGAGTTAACCACTAATCTGCAATGTGAGCAGTTACTCTGTAATATAAAATCATTTAACACCCCAAGTTGAAATTATATCGTATGCTATATACTATGGTATGATATGAGAAATGCGAATCTATAAGATTGTATACTACTGTATAAGATTCTAATGCTGTGCTATGAGACTTTAATGCTATGCTATGTTGTATGTTGAAAATATATGCTTGAAGTGACTGTTACAGTGTACATGTATACAGTGGTATACAGCTTATGCCATTTTGTATACAGGAGTAATTCTCATCATCTTCATCCATAAAATTTACTATTTTACTACAATTTTACTAACCTCATCACTGTCGTCTCCAAATACATTTGATGCTTTAAATGTTGATTGTTTCTTCTTTGGAATCAAAAGTCCATATCTGAAATAATATTTGTTAAATTCCATTGACAGTTTTATGTTTTGCATATTGATGTTTCATGAGACGGATACAGATTTCAATTAAACTAAAGTTTGTAAAGAAATTGTAAATGCTATCTATGGAACCACAAACATCGTTTACAAAATGATTCCTTACTGTTTGTTAGCTGGATTCATGTCGTTGTGTATTCAACAGAGAAAACGCGGGATATAGTATGAAAGTTTTAATTGAAGGTCGATCCCGATAAAAATAAAATTTATCCTCATAAAAAATAAAATATATTAGAATTCAAACGTTTTGTTTTTATCTATTGATACAGTCTATATTTATATGTCATTGTATTTTGTATGACATTTAATTGAATAAAACAGTAATTAGCCTAACTCTAATGTTTTGGATTGGGTTTTTTGTTTGATTTTTTGTTTTTTTGTTTTGTTTTGTTTCGTTGTTTTTTTTTGGGGGGGGGGGGGGGGCGGGTTATTTTATCCACATTTGAGGTCTTGCACAAAAAATCATAAGCATAGTGGCAATTCCATCCCACAACCGGACTTTTTATTCATTTATGGAAACCAATCTTACTTTTATTTTTTAACTTTTAGGACCTAACTGATGGTTCAAATGTATACAGTATATAATGTTAATCTTCATTTTTTGAAAATGTTTCAATGAAAAAACAAATAACAAAATAATATGATGAAAAATTTTAATCACATGAAATAGTCACATACTTTACAATATTGTAAGCAGTTTACTCAACTATCACTTCATGACACTTGCTAATGCATATATATCATTATCTAATATAAGTATAAAGAAAACCATTATATTAAAGTAGTCTCCCTTTGTGATTGTTTATAGAAAAAAATGGCCTCTGTATGCGCGGTAAGTAACCTAAAGTTCACTTATCCTATGGTACGTACGTTTACTCATAACGCGGCCTGTGTGAATTTGCATTTTGCTTTGCCGTTTGATACCTGATAACGATGATGATCTGATTTTATAGTAAACGTGAAACACATTATAATAAAGTTAGCCTAGTATGTATTCATAAACATTAAACAAGAGTCGTGAAAGGGGCAAAATTTAAATTTGGGGACAACTCTGCTGCCTGCACGGCCGTGGCGCACCTCACATTTGAAACGACGATCTATTTTTAAATCGAAGTTTCTTTTTATGCCAGGATTGAGAGAACCCGATCGTTACTCTAGTATGAAATAGTTGAATAATAGAATATATATTATAATAACTTGAAGATGACAACAAAATGTTCAGTTTTGATTTAACCCACCGATTGTCGATCATACATGAATATTTACCATGAACTATCAAGTTGCTACCGTCTCCATGCCTTTAGAGGTGCTCCTTCTTTAAGGCCCTGTCACACCAAGCTGCGTCCCCACAGCGCGTTCACGGCGTTGTAAAGTCCATGGAATCGCCGTAGGATCGCAAGGAAAATTCAGAAAAAATGTGCAGTTTTATTTTGAAAATTTTACAAGTGGAGATGTCACGGCGACCGAGGCGTTCTCTGACTGCGTGCACATGACGTTCTTTACTTCTTGGTAGGTTAATATTAATTTTTACAATTGTATGGGAAACAAACAAGAATTTACAACTAGTAAATAAATGATTAAAAATTGTTTTGATTTAATGAAAAGGTACATTGTAATTAAAACATAACTACTTCTAAACAATTTATGAGGGATTGGACAAAACTCTTCGTAGTCAGGTCTACAAAAAGATCCGTTATTTATAGTTGTTAGAAAACAGAGAAAAGATGTGAAAACATCAGAGCCAAATGGCATGAATTCCATCAACGTCCATTGATAGCTCTTGGAATATTAGCAAATGCTACTTTTTACATCGTCATCTACATCCAGTTTGATAATTATTACATCGCTTGCTATTGTACAACAGCCATTGTTCGAGTTTTCGTGGTCTTGATGACAACGAACTAGAAACATCGTGGGAGCGCGGTATAAATGCAGAGGAAACGTCACGAGAGCGCGATGAACGCAGCAACAGCTCTTTGGGGTCGCTGTGTGAACGCAGCCAAATGAAAAACAACTTGTTCAAACGCTGTGGATGCGCAGTGAGAGCGAGAAAGTGACGCAGTGAAATCCCAAAGGACTCCGTGAGGTCTCCGTGCAAGCGCATTTGACTTATCACTGCGTCACACTGCGATTAGCTGCGTTCCTTGAGCACGCCGACGGAGCTCTCGTGGCGCTGTTGGAGATCTTACGGCGCTGTCATGGCGACCTCACTTCGCTTCTACGGCGTGTTTATCAGAACGCAGAGCCACAGCGCGTACTTTGTGCATGTTCAAAGTGCGCGCCGTCGCATGGCGTTCTAAAATGTTCAAAGCGATCCCACCGCCAGGGACGAAGATGCCGTTGCGTTGTAAACTACGTTTACTTTGGCGTTTTACATTTTTAAAGGACGCAGTGGGATCACCGTGAGGACGCAGCTCCGGTGTGACGGGGGTTTAAAATACCAAAAGTTGACTAATCTGTTCTCTGAAATATAGAGCAATTAATCGTCGAAACCCACGGGTTTTCTATCCGTTACACTGCTTTCAACAGTGTTACGGATAGAAAACCCTGGGTTCCGACGATGAGAGCAATTAAGATATTGAAATCTCATCTGTGTGTACGTTCGAGGCTTCTAATCCCACACAGTGCAGAAGGCTTATACCAGTATGATATAACGAAAGACAGGGAAACCTTTTCGCAATACAAAAAGACACGTCCAAGAACTAAAAAAGAATCTTTCCATTCCTTATGCTAACGAAAGATTGTGCAAGTATGCACTGACACGGACAGATTTACATGTTTCATTGTGGGTCGCACCCATATAATACAGAAAATTAAAAATAACACGTCTTGTTGCACAGTCATTTGCATTCAAAACAATACGTTGAAGACACAGGCGCCTGACGTAAAATATATCTTTCAAGAAGGAAGATTTTCCCCTGTACTATAATGACAACTACTATTATTATAGTATAGTGGATAATCATACATCTTCTCTAGATAAGTGTCCGATTCGTTTTTCTCGTCTCCCTTTTTCTCATATCCCATCTCTTCTCATCTCAGATGAGAAAAACGAATCGGACACTTGGCTAGCGAAGATGATAATCATATTATTAAAAGATATGTTTTCATACCAGGCGCTTTTGATTGATGAAACAACTAACCTCCGCGAAAGCAACCACCGTTCCACCATAAAGACAAAAAGAAATAAAAAAGTCCGACGGAACTGAACATTTCAACCTTAGTGGTCACCAATGGAAATATATGACAGTACATGTTGTGGTTATTGACCTTTATCTTGGATGCACAGACTTGCACGCGGTGTTTTCTATATTTTTGATAACTTTTTATGGATGAATCATTACATGATTCAGTAATAAAACATAAACAGTCAAAGGCTTTCGTTGGTGTTTCATGCGGGCTATGTAGTAAGCTAGCATTGCCAAAAAATAATTTTTTTTGGCAATGTGTTAGCTACCTTTACACCCTCGTGAAACACCAAAAGATATACATTACTAGAAAGCATTTCATTTTTCAAATTTTTAAAAATGATTTTCAATTTTTTTAAGTTGGTCCTCAAGGTCATTACTTTTCTCTAGAACTTTTTTCCCCGATATCTTGTTCGAAACGAAATACAGCCAATACAGTATCTTGTTCTTTTAGTCTTCTACTGCAAAACATGTACCTTTTGCCTCAACTGCAAGAGAGGTGCGATACGGCCGTGGCTGCTGGCAGTGTTATAATGGGTTTCAAGGTTTTGTACATACCTTTTAGTTTAATTACAATGAATTTTTCTATGTATTAAGTAGTTTAACTATATTCATAACCATTTATTTACGTTTTCAAGTGTCTGTACCCGTGATAACACTATAAAATGTACGAATTAGTATTCATCAATGACGCAACTTAAGTGACGCACTGTTAGTGTGCAAGCGGGGTTCAAAAGGACCGGATGGTTGTGGCCATTTTCAGATACATGTTTATCAATCTCCTTGAGAAGAAGAGCTTTGTATAAATATATAGAAAAATATCTAAATTTCCAAGCTTAAATATATGCATTTTTTAACTTAATTTCTATAAGAGTTTATAGCTAAACAAACCATATCTAAAATTTTAAGGGACATCTGAGATGGTTAATGTGTTGACCACTGAGCCTCCTTAATCCTATAAAATGTCACGATTTGAAAAATATTTAATCGTATAATTGCAATTTATATATATCATTTGTACATAACTGCCTGAAGAGCCAGGAATGGCGAAAACGTTTGCGGTTAATAGGATCAATTTGTGATTTTATTCTGGATATTTATTATTTTTAAATCATATATATATATATATATATATATATATATATATATATATATATATATATATATATATATATATATATTATATAAAACAATCAATAAGAAATCATTCTTTGAATGTTACATGTACAAGGTGATCCTAGCTTACAGTCGAGGCGTTATTAAATCTGTAATGGACTTTATTTTTATTGATCAGGGGCACGTTTCTCAAAAAGGCCTACGTCCAGGCGTAAGCTTAGTCCGGACTAAATCAGGGACTAAACCTCAAAACCAGACTAAGTTGCGTTTCACAAAAAGACGTAAACTTAATCGGGACTAAATTTGGGTTTAAATCTACGCCTGCTAATGGGTAGGCGTAAGTCCTTAGTCTGTGCACAAAAATGGCGAGTGTTTTGTTTCTAAGGCAAAATATACAGATAATTTTATTTTTTGGTTTGTTTTATGTGTTATTTGTACATGTATGTATAACTTTAAGAAATACCTATTGTTCGATAACTGTTTCTATTTCTAAAAAAAATTAAATTTAAATCAATTTGATAAATAATGGGCTCACCTTATTAAACTTATATAATATACATTACTACTCGTAATGAAATTTACCTACAGTGTGAAGAATGGGTATACCCCAATAAATGATATAAACACAATTATTTAAAAAATGCTTTATTTCTAAATTAAACATTTATTCCCCAAGAAGATAGATGTATATAAGTACGAATAGATTATTGATTTTTTTTATCAATTCTCAGTAAGCATGAACTAGAATTTAATGTTTCTAATCAAATTTGAACCTGTGAAACGAAACTGATTTCAAAATTATGAATAGGAGCAACTCTAAACGTCTACATTTGTAATGTGTCCTTGTGTGTGGTTGTTTGTTCTTTACATATACATGTATTACTGAACACTTTACAACACGAATGCATTATCATTTTCATTTTTTTTGCTCCTAGTATCTTTACAAAACCGTATGAAAGCTACATGTATTTTGGAATGTTTATGAACTCGCATTTAGATACAATCAATTTTTGTTTGTTAAAATATTACTTAAAAATGTGTTTTAGAAGCGTGCAGAGTGTGCATCAATTTTAGATCTGTTGACAAGCGTTTGTCCAGGTTATCGATTATTATAAAATTTCACATGCACACCTTGAATTTTTGGAAATAAAATTCATTAATCTTATTAATCTAGAATGAAGTGATCAATTGCATTCATATTTAGCATCGATCGTAATTCTTTTTAAAAAAGTATGGGGCACATGTACTATCAATGATCTCCGTGCATATTCATATGCATTGTTTATTTGTACTCATTTAATTGAATTGATCTTTAATTACTTGAATTCATGATAGTTTTGTTTCATCACATTTAAGATGTACGTATATCAAGGGATTTTTTTTTTATTTCGAAGTTGTCGACTTGCAATACAAAAGCGTTGTTTTAGCAGTTTTACAACAGTGTGCATTATTTACAAATTTAACTAGCTTGCATTTGTCATACTTATTATATAAACAATTGTATACACCCCCATCCCAATAACCCAAAGCAGATAGGGAAAAAAACCTCACATGCACTTATTAAAACCGCAAAGATGCAAAATGTCTTATCCGGAAGGGGATAGGGGATTTTTTTAGATAAGGCATCTAAAAAAAATCCCCTATCCCCTTCCGGATAAGACATTTTGCATTTTCCATTTAACTTGTAAAAACCTTTTATTTATAAAACTTTCTTTAAAAAAGAAGAAAGTAAAACTCACATGCACTTGTTAAAATCGCAAAAATGCAAAATGTCTTATCCGGAAGGGGATAGGGGAGTTTTTAGATGCCTTTTCCATTAAACTTGTAAAAACCTTTTATTTATAAAACTTTCTTTAAATAGGAAGGGTGTTCTTAGATAACTGCTTTTATATCTTTATTTTAATCAAGATACTGTATACAGGGTTATATTTCTGTCCTTCTACACTTGCAAACAGTTTCACTCGGTCGTGACTTCGCCAAGTCACAGCTGTTACCTAAAGCCCCTTTCACAATTGGCGCACGACCACTTTACACCACTTTGCGATCGAAATTTTTCAGCTTCGCACGAGCTGTCGCATACGTTGCACGAGCTCTCGGATTCGTTGCATACGTTTTACTGGTCGCATCAAGTCTCCTCTGAATAGTGGACATGCACACTATTCAGACGCGACCGAACGCGATCCAAATTATCGCAGTGCAACGCACGAACATTAGTTCGAACGTTTTACAACGTTTTGTGTACTCGCAAGAGTGATACACGATTTATAAAGATCGTAAGATAAATCGCTGGTGTTTATGCGTCTGTTTTGCGACCGTGAGACTGTTGCTCAACATGTCTCATGTAATCTTGCAACGTTTTACTACCATTGCACGACTTATCAGCTTCAATATGCCATGCTTTTCTACTAGTATATATACCCTGTATAAGTATCTCCGTTTCTGAACAAAATTTAAAATATACATTTATTGCATGATGGTGAGGGAAATACATGTATGAAGATTTATTCCCTCAAGAAAACTCATATTTCCCGATAGAAATTTGTTTTTTCTGGGGAATAAGTCTTCATATTCCCTGAACATTAATGCAATAAACGTTTTATTATACCAAGCAACATATGATTACACAAAATACGTTGATTTCTAATAATGTTTGACTTTTCAACAGTCGCAACATTAACGTCGTGATTGTTTGATTTCCCATGTAACTGTCTCACTTTTCTTTCATAAATCATAGATAGTTAAGTTGGTTCTGAGATATAAAGAGAATCATAATGATTAAATATTTTTGATTTAATCATATTTGTCTACATCGTATGCTCATATAAGCTTTTTCATTCCTATGACATCGCCCTGTCACGTGACTTTCTAGACCAATCAGATACATGTATAATAGAATAATATAATATTGAGGTATAATAATAAATGCTGCTGCATACCTGTATCTTCTTAGGCGGCATCTTTTTTCGCTTTCAACTATGTCTACTGAATATGGGCGGTGTATATGCCCCCTTTGACTCGCACGATCATTCGTACCATGGAACGCATAATCCCACGTCCAATCACACTGGCGCACGTTCAATCGTCCGATCACCTAGTCTCTCGCGCGTTCCTATCGTTTTTTGCTTTCACTGTACAACAGTCGCATACAGACGCAAGATATATCGCAAGATTTAATGCGTTTACATCGCACAACGCTCGCTTAGATCGTGCGAAATTCGTTCGAATACTTTTTTCATATGCGATTATTTCGGCAACAATTAACGATTCATATCTAATTTTTTCGGTCGCACGAATATTTGGTCGCTTCTGCTCGTGCGCCAATTGTGAAAGGGGCTTAAGTTACTTAATATTAATTATTGAAAATCAACATAAATTTGCCCGCTGACAACGAGGGTGAAATGATTGAAAATTAAACAGGGCGAATTATTCCCTGTTTATGGATGGTGAATATTACTTTCAACCCCCCCCCCCCCCCCCCCCCCCCCCCCCGAAAAAAACAAAACAATCGATCGATTTAAACCAAAAACAGGAAAGGGAGTTGGGGAGACCCCGGCCACAAATGTTGATAATTCCTGTCTTGTTAATTGTTGATATTAATATCTTTCAAAACTATTATCATTTGAATCGCAGAAAATCAAGAATCGTTTCCATGTCATTGTCTACATTCTTTCAATATTGGAACAGAAGATGGACAAGGTTCATGTAATATTATTTATACAGTAGATATTTTCGATTTCAGTTGGTTGCTGTTATACTCATGGTGATATTATTTTCTATAAATAATATAGTGAATTGATAAAAAAGAATCAAGCCTTATCCCAGCATCTGAAAATGTCTAAAGATCTACAGTGTCTATGAAGCATACTTCTCATTCTGCAGACGTATTGGGGCATATCCACTGTACCTTGTCCATGTATTCTATAAATATTTGAAGTTTACACGAACATTGAAGTTAATTTCTATGTATTGTTTCATTCAATCAATATGTAAGATTGTGCCTCAATATCATCTACAATGCATTTAATTGTCACATATTTGGTTTCTGAAACCTCTTATATATGCCGCTTTCATATCAACTGTTTTTCTCTAAAATTTCATTATGTTAAGAAGTGTGTAGGCATTTGTTCTACTTTTATTAATATAAAATGTCATGAACAGCTTGAACTATGCACATTCAGTGGTAAAGTATAACATGCGTACTTTCGGGTACTACATGTACTATGAATTGGAAAATTGATACACCACATATAATCATAGCCTCAAAGCAAAACAAAATACGATATGCGCATGCTTAGTACTCAGCGGAGATGTCTAAGTTTTTCGACATTTAAACCCTAACTTACGCCTTTTTCAGAAACGCAACTTAGACCCGACTAAATATTGGCGTAACTTTGTTAGTCGGACTAACTTCAGCCCAGATTTACGCCTTTTTGAGAAACGGGCCCCAGGTCCCGACCATATTCATTACTTCATATAATACTCAAGGAATGATTTCTTATTCCTAAAATAATTTCCGAAGGTTAACCGAACTGAGAAATTGGATATTAATACAATTACATCCTTCAATTGCGTTACTATAGTATATATGAAATATACCTAGATTCCCTTCATGGCTGTATGACCATACTACATGTACGTGCAATATGGAGATACACATGTAAGTATCAAGATAGTTTAATTTTATGCATTAAACAACTATCCGATCAATCAATGATAACAAACATTTTGCTACATCAATGACAATGTGCTTTTAGATCATGCAGTGGTAAACAGTCATCATGAATGGTTTTGTGGAAGCAGAACATAATTCAGTAAATCGTGAGCCGCTATAGCTAATACCGCTACACGAATCGACGACGCGTGTAAGACACTCTATACACTTTGTTTTCAGTATCTGTCCGCTCCCATTGTCCTCTCTTAACAGTGTGTCGGTGAACACTAATCCAAATCCGGGTGGTTGACGATTACTCATAATCTATTTTGAAAACAATCTGCATTGTAAGTTTAAACGCTACTGCAATGTGTTATCCGTATTCTATATATATTTTTTTAATTCCATTTTTCCCAATTAAACCGAATTAATTGCAGAAAATTATCAACAATTTACTTCAGAAAGTAATACATATCCGGTTTTGATTTTGATTTTCACACAACAGCCAGCATTATCTAATCCTTCCCCGATTAATCCTCACCCTGTTCGCCCTGTTTCTGAGTTTCCGTGTTTGGGTTTGAGATTAAAGGTCTCGGCGCTATATTCAGCGTATTATCCTTACTCCGCTCGATTTAAGATTTTGAATGAGTTGTATTCTTCTTCTTTTTTTAAACAAAAATGTAAAAAATCAAAATTTTCAGCTAGGACTGTGAATCGAGGACGATTTGAAGATGCCACGAAGACGAAGAACGAGCGAGGAAACCCCTGTCCCTCCCAAAAAACACCGCTACAACCTGAGGTAGGCGCATTGCATGTTTTTTTCCCGCGAGGTTCATTTTATTCTGCCAAAAAAACGGACACTTTGTCAGTAGTGGCATTACATTACATTGTGGGTGTTGTTATTTAAACCTTGAACTAGCCGGCAGACATGAATTGTAGTCTAGTCATTTCTCGATCAATATTTAAAATGATATCAAGCACATGTATGTTACGTGTTTGCGTGTGTGTCCTGCTGCTGTGCTAGGCTTGATAACATGTAGTTTTTTGTGCACACTGAATGTCCTTTTCCCGACCTATCTAAGGTTGTTACAAGTTACATTTGGCTCGTTGGAATAAGAAGCTGTCGCGTATAGTTGTACAATGAAACAAGTTGGAACAATCGCCATATCCCAAAGCGGATGCAAAAGCAAAGAGAAAAGATAGAAAAATACTGCTAAGTAACGGTATTACCCTCGTAAAACTAATTTAGATGCAGCAACTTTTATTGTTATACTTTCATGTTAAATACTGAAATCTGATTGGTTAAGACGCAGTTAATAATATTTACTATTACCCTCAGCGTTAGCAACGCACTTGGCAACGGGTAACATTAAAAAATGTTACATGCGCGAAAATTATGCGCGTACGGTTCGCTGTAGAATTCACGTTATTCCTATATAAAAGCAGTAAAATTTTCTTAAAAATTTTAAAAAAGACATTCAGTATAACAAAATAAATAGTGCCTGTTTGGGAGGATAACAGTTGAAATTGACACCCCTCGAAAACCATTGTCAACCTCCGCTTCGCGTCGGTTGACAATGGTTTTCTCGGGGTGTCAATTTCAACTGTTACCCTCCCAAACAGGCACTATTTATATAATGTTACCCGTTGCCAAGTGCGTTGCTAACGCTGAGGGTAATAGTAAATATTATTAACTGCGTCTTAACCAATCAGATTTCAGTATTTAACATGAAAGTATAACAATAAAAGTTGCTGCATCTAAATTAGTTTTACGAGGGTAATACCGTTACTTAGCAGTATTTTTCTATCTTTTCTCTTTGCTTTTGCATCCGCTTTGGGATATGGCGATTGTTCCAACTTGTTTCATTGTACAACTATACGCGACAGCTTCTTATTCCAACGAGCCAAATGTAACTTGTAACAACCTTAGATAGGTCGGGAAAAGGACATTCAGTGTGCACAAAAAACTACATGTTATCAAGCCTAGCACAGCAGCAGAACACACACGCAAACACGTAACATACATGTGCTTGATATCATTTTAAATATTGATCGAGAAATGACTAGACTACAATTCATGTCTGCCGGCTAGTTCAAGGTTTAAATAACAACGCGAAGCGGAGGTTGACAATGGTTTTCAAGGGGTGTCAATTTCAACTGTTATCCTCCCAAACAGGCACTATTTATTTTGTTATCCTGAATGTCTTTTTTAAAATTTTTAAGAAAATTTTACTGCTTTTATATAGGAATAACGTGAATTCTACAGCGAACCGTACGCGCATAATTTTCGCGCATGTAACATTTTTTAATGTTACCCGTTGCCAAGTGCGTTGCTAACGCTGAGGGTAATAGTAAATATTATTAACTGCGTCTTAACCAATCAGATTTCAGTATTTAACATGAAAGTATAACAATAAAAAATGTTACATGCGCGAAAATTATGCGCGTACGGTTCGCTGTAGAATTCACGTTATTCCTATATAAAAGCAGTAAAATTTTCTTAAAAATTTTAAAAAAAACATTCAGTATAACAAAATAAATAGTGCCTGTTTGGGAGGATAACAGTTGAAATTGACACCCCTTGAAAACCATTGTCAACCTCCGCTTCGCGTCGGTTGACAATGGTTTTCTCGGGGTGTCAATTTCAACTGTTACCCTCCCAAACAGGCACTATTTATATAGTAAGCTACTATTCCGTAAACGGACATGTTTGGATTTGATACCAAAGGAGTCTATGACGTACATGTATATTCTTTTTTCATATACTGTAGGGTTCCAGAAAAACGTTTTTTCCCGGCAAGCTGTAACTTTTTCTGTCTTATGCAGATTTATAATTTCTTTTTTATTTTGCACTTTAAGTAAATTGGGACAGTCATTTTCTTCCAACCTGGTAACGGTTTTCAAGACAAACTTGAGAGACCGTAAGCATCTTCCAAAAATTTAGATGTTGACTTATTCAAAGACGTAGTTTTTATCACTACGAAGTACATATTATGATCGACTTGAAAGTTGAAAGTAAAGTAATGAAGAAACACTCTGCTAGATAATTACACTAGTGCAAAGGTGGCATTTTTAATATGTCCAGGGTGCTGTTTAAAGAATCATATATATAAACTTATTTTTAAAAGATGCAATTTCTAAAGTATTGAATGTTTATTTTGATGTTACATGTATCAGTCCTATAACACGCCAGGCTTTGCAGAAAAATTGAATACCGCGCTGAATTAAATATTTTCATATGATATAGGATTTTAACACAAACCAGAGAACGTTACACAATTTGGTCGGAAATCCTAATTTTCTATAGGAAACTTATATATGTTATAAATAAAATGTCACTGAGATAACATTTATTCTAAAGGGAAAAAAACTATCTTTGGTTTTCAGAAAAACTCATTTCCTGTAAGAAAAAAAATCCTTTGGAATTGTTATCTTCCTACAAACTATCAAATCTTAGAGATAATATATATCACAACCCTTTCTTGTGAGATGAACTTAAAACAAAAGTGGTTTTGTGCTCTCAAAGCAATGGTTTCTGTTATATGGCATACAGTATATGAATATTTAGGAAATCGAACAATAGTTGGGTGCAAAAAATGGGACCTAACATAATTATCTGGCATAGTGTATCTGTCAAAATGCTTTTATTTCCCAACTTTTGCATCGGAAGTGTGCTTTTAATTCTAATATTTTATGTTATTTATTGAATTGCTTTGTGATCCGTATTTGTGTCCTTGTGGTTGATTCATTGATTTTGATTGATTGGTTTTTTAAATTTATTTATTGTATATACCGATAAACTCTCCGTGGTAGAGGAAATAAAAGACGAATACGTTACAATACTTGCTAAATTTTATATATATATATACATCCATAGTTTACGAACCACTCTGCTCGTCTGCTCTCTGTTGTAAAGAAGCAGAGTGGATCAAAAACCATTGGCTAGTAGCGAAGATAAATGACATTCGATTGCTGATATGCTCACATTGCCGAAGAAAAGGCTCCATATTTTCACAATGTCAATAGCATATTTATTCAATGACACGATGACAGCGACTTTTGGTTTATTTAAACAATAAAATGCTTTCTTTGGTGATTCATGCGGCTTATGAAGGTGACGACATTGCAGAAAAGATACATGAATTTTTTTTATGGAATGATCGCTACCTTCATAACCCGCATTATAATTAAAGAAAACATTTTATTGTTTATATTTACATCTTTCTTATAACAAATTGATAAATCTATTGTAAAAAGTTAGTTAAATTAACTAATTTATGTACATCAGTACGTTACATGTAGTTATAGGAAACAGTCAAATCGTCTCCTATGGAAATTTGAGTAAGACGTTATCATGATTATTTCGTGCAGTTTCAATATGGCTGTTTATATGGAGCTATGAATTAGCTATAAGTTTCCGTAAGAAATAGAGAGAATCATGCTTGGTAGTTGTAAATATAACAAATAAACACTGACTGATAAATCTTTTTGCATCATCGTTCGCTTTCATACTGTATGAATCATTTTGACTGAATCAGGTTGAGATTTTTTTCTTTTATATGTATGCATTCGTCGTGACTACTCAAAGAAATATTTAGTAAAAAAGAGTGTGTAAAACCCAGAGATATTACGAAGTTTAGGGATTACTTCGATCATATCTTGTTTTCAATTTACTTTTGAAAAAAATAATTGGTTTAAAACTTATATTGTAATACACACGTCAAAATAAAGGATAAAAGCCTATTTTTTCCGGGCATATTGTTTTGTATTCGATTACGAAATACGTGTATTGAGCAACAAAAATAAACGGACAATTATCCTATTCATGTATAATACCATGGAGGAAGAAATTGATATTGTGAACTTGCAGTGCTTTAACAATATGAATGCGTGTATAATACTTCGCATGCATTTTTAATGAATTGTTGAGGATTCCATCAATAAGCATTTATTTGTTCTCGATCCATTTTACATTTTTAGCATGATTTGAGCTCTAGCCAGCATAACAAGAACATACCTTCTCAATTATGCTATATTCAATTGTTAGGCGCTCAGCAATTCAATATATCTAAAAAATATGCAACTATGAAACGACCCTCTCTAAAGATACAACTCTGATATTTTGTCCCTCCAAAAATGATTTTAGATAAAGTTTCATTATTTAAAATTAATCATCAGCCAAAATTGATCAAAACTGTATTTGAAAAGACAACACACATGTCGACATGGTCATCTGACAAGTGGTGACAGATTGAGGACTATGCCACCATTTCATATGGAGAGATGGTAAAATTTTAAAATGTACAGATACCGTTACCGTGCAAGAGCAAAGACAGGAAAAAGGCATTCAGCTGTGAAGGCCACTGCAGTAGAGTTTCATGTGGAAAATGTCGAAATCCCTTTCTATCTTTTTTTTTCTCATTTACTCCGATGCACGTTTTAGAGTCGGTATACGTTCTGGCAGCATGTAATAGTTGTAATTTCTATTGAATTGGGGCTGCATTTAAATTTCAAAACGAGTTGTTAAAGAAATTTACGAATCGGTGTGCTATTTTCATACGTCGTCCGTTGTGGAATATATCATGGCTTTTTGGGGCGTCTTTTACACGATATACTCGGGGATTCGTCGCATTGCTGGACAACCCCCCGAGGAAGATACTAGTGATAAAGAGCAGAAAAGGTATACATTCTTTTGGCGTTTAATGATAAAAAAGATTCAGGCTTAAAGGGTTTTTTTTAAACACAGTCCGAATTAAGTTTAAGATATATGTAACAATCAATATACATTCATTGAATAGGTACAGCGGTTATCTAGTCTCATTTAATAATATAAAACAAAGCATAAATGCAATGTTATGTTTATTTCCAAATTTAAGTACCTTAATTTGCGTTCTTTGATATATTTATAATACGACATTGCAATTTATCTGTTTTTTGGTAGCTAGACAAACAAAATGAGGCAAAAACCACGCCCTGCTGTACCTCAGTTGTAAAATATGCATGTTTAACATACCAGGCACATGTAATACGAGCGAAAATCGAGTTTGTTAGTGCTCTATATTTATTTTCAAGTTATTTTTGTTTGGTTCTATATACTACTGTTGCGTGCATGTCCAGGCTGATATAGAGAATTTGCGGTTGCGATCAAATTTGAAACTATATTTATCTGAGGGTTTATACAGTTTTCAAATACGAAAATGTACTACTTGTATGACCATGTGGGTTATTTAAATGTACAGGCCTTTGGTCACAGGCAATAAGAGGTTGTTTCAAATATAGGTCAATTCATATACGCTTCGAGTGAATGGGGTATGTGTGAGACCTAAATGGTCAACAATCATAAATTCATTAAAACGATATTGAAATATCTTCACCTATATAGATAGACCTATTGCATGTTGTTTCAATATTGTTACAATTCTAAACAATAGTTTGTCCTTGTACACTACTTGAATGAGGACACGTATTGTATTTGTGGTGAGTTTTGCGCACTTTGAAGTAAACAATAAATAAATAAATTTACACAGACATGCGTGTTAGCGGTATAACGTGCATACATATTGTATTGTGACAGGAAGAGCGCGGTTGTAACAGAACAGGAGGGTAGGTGCGTCCACAAAAGATTAACAGATATTGATACACGAGGAAGGAAAAATAACCCACTGCTCTATCCAAAAACATATATACAAGTACATGTAACGTAAGCACATACACTTGGCTTCCCTGCTGTTTCTAACTGTGCACTGTAGTTTCGATTTTATCATGGACAGGAGCAGAACTAAAAAAGCATTGGGCAGTGAAGAAGAAGAGGGACGCATCTCCTCCCTGTCTGATGAAGACTTACGAGCAAGGAATAAGGTCCTCGAACCAAAGGACGAACGTAAGTGGTTGTGCTTAGTGGGTTCAGAAAAAAATTTGAAAAGTCTCAAATTTACTTGGTAGGGCAAAACGTTGAATATTTTTAATACAGCTTTATACAGGTGTTAACAAAGTGTAAACAGTTGAAAGCGAAAGTCCCTAAAGCTAGAAAATTTTTTATATAATACTAGTAATAATCTATGAAAATAACAAAATATAAGATATTACATTATAAAGTGGCATTCAGTCAATAAAAATTTAAAAAAAAATAAATTAAAAAAAATAATAAAATATGTCTCTTAACGCGGAAATTAAGTCAACCCTGTATATGATTTTCTAAAGCTTTTGAAACTATTTTGAAACAATATGCTTAAAATAGAAGAATATATATTTTGATTACAAACGAGTTTTAACGTATAGATAAGCTAGAATATTTCCATTTGAAAATATGTTTCCTGATATGAACCCGTAGAATAGCGAAAACGTTCAATTCTATGTGAATGTCACAATGATTTACCTTTTATTGTGAACGATTTGCATTTCTCAAACGTAGTTATAAGTATTAGAGGGCTATTTAAAAAGTTCACCGGAATATGAACTTGGTTGGTACGTGTTCAAATCTTCCGAGAAGGCCTTCGGGCTTCACAAGATTTAATCACGTGACCAATCAAGTTCATATCCTGGTGGACTTTTTGAGTTGCTGTTTATTTCTTAAACATAGGTGTGCTTGTATTCAAACAATTACACACACATGGACGAATTCAAAAGAAACGCATTTTACATTTCCTGACACTTGTTTATTGATTTCATTCTATGCTTTATACTTATAGATTACTAAATAATGCTATACCGTATACCTGTACTTTCATCATTTGCAAAATAATTTAAAACAACCTCTTATAAAATAACTACCTGGATCCACTCAACAAACATGCTGCAAATCATTCGGAACTTGATTGCATTTCATTTTGAGCTTTAGATGAATTTGGACCAAATAAGTTTTTGTTCACACTACCAGTGTATTAATCGCTCACGAAAAAACAACTGAAAAATACGTTTAAACGGGTCGACTTAAAACATGCTTCTCACCTTTGGTAATGTATTATCATTGCACACAAATATCTACAATTACCACACAATGATTGTTTCGAAATTATCAGTAATAAAAACCACAAAAACCCGTTTGATATTAACAGAATCTCTTTACGTTTTGTTTATTATGCAATTGTTCAGAAACGCCCAGATAGACTAAATATATATGTATCATATGAATATCTTTGAGACAACTGGGATTTTTCTTCTTTTAGCATCTGCGACTTTGAATGTAAGTTCTGTAGATTGTCAGACAAAACTGAACAGAAAGAACCACCACACCAATGAATTTGAAAAAGCCGGAAATATCTACAGAAGGGGACAGGCTTTTGTTATCCGTGTTGAATTTGATAGGGAAGTCAAGTCAGACCATGACGTCATACTGCTGCAGTTTACTTACGGTAAACCTAACTAAGCAATCTATCTATCTATCTATCTATCTATCTATCTATCTGCTCGTCCGTCCGTCTATCCGACTGTCTGCCTATATGTCTATAGATCAACCTAAGCAACCTATCTATCTATCTATCTATCTATCTATCTATCTATCTGTTCGTCCGTCCGTCCGTCCGTCCGACTGTCTGCCAATATGTCTATAGATCAATCAAAAGATTTTTCATATAAGATATATATTTTTTCTTAATAGGTTCACGCCCTCAAGAAAGCAAAGGAACTGTTATCAGAATTCCCCTTGATTTAAAACCAACAACAAAAACATCCGACGTCACAGAAACATGGTTTGCGGAAGTGAAGAATATTGCCGGGAAAGGTCTGGAGTGCGCGATTACGTCAGCACCTGACAGCAGTATTGGGGAATACCGTTTCTACATAGAGACAAATCTGAAGGACACGGATGCCGTCAAGAGATACGAAGAGAAAGAATCAATGATCATTCTCTTCAATGCTTGGGCGAAAGGTTATTTGATTCTTAGTCCATCCCCCAAAAGCGTTTAGTTTATTTGCGCATTTAATATAATGTATTGCTCTTCGTTTTCATGCACCTCAAATACATGTAAAATCTAATCTCCAAATCAATGCATAAGCAACTAAATGAAGGTATGCGATAAAGCTTTTTGCAAACAAGGAATACGAAGCTTTTTTTCTAACTCTCTTCAAAAGACCCAGTTTTATTGATAAAAAATGATTTCCATTCTCTTCAACTTACATCTTCATGTTGATGTTACATCGATGTCTATAGGTCTCTGTGTCTGGTGATTAAGGTTTAAAGAGGTTATCTGAGGTACTGAAGTATTGTCCGTTTGGGTTTTTTTACTGAAGTATTGTCCGTTTGTTTGTTTGTGTTGACTGAAGTATTGTCCGTTTGTTTGTTGTGTTGACTGAAGTATTGTCCGTTTGTTTGTTGTGTTGACTGAAGTATTGTCCGTTTGTTTGCTGTGTTGACTAAATTATTGTCCGTTTGTTTGTTGTGTTGACTGAAGTATTGTCCGTTTGTTTGTTGTGTTGACTGAAGTATTGTCCGTTTGTTTGCTGTGTTGACTAAAGTATTGTCTGTTTGTTTGTTGTGTTGACTGAAGTTTTGTCCGTTTGTTTGTTGACTGGAGTATTGTCCGTTTGTTTGTAGAGGACACGGTGTACATGGACAAGGAGGAAGAGAGGGGGGAGTACGTCCTGAACGAGACCGGAAGAGTCTGGACAAGCCGCACGTGGTATGGACGACCATGGAATTTTGGACAAGTAAATATTTCCTAAATGATTAAATGAATAGTTCATGAATGTGACTAAATTACTCTGAGATTATTTTTGTTCAAATGATTCATAAGGGTGTTTCAGATATTTTTTTCTTTCTTTTTTTCTATATTTTTTTTTATTTTGTTCTATTTTGGGGGTGGGTGATTTAAGGTTGTTTTAATCAGTTTTTAATTATATTGACCAAAAACAGGATATCAAAACCTTGATTAATTACTATTGCTTTTGGTTTTTTTTTTAAAATTCAAACTCTTAAGCCTGGGGTGTTTTTTTTTGGAGGGGGGGGGGGGGGTGGGGGGGGGGCAACTGGTACAAGCACATTAGACATCTTATTTATATTTAAGTTTTATGATAAAGAAAATACCATTTCAACTAACCGATGTTTATGTTTCTACATCTGCAAGACAATTTGTTCTAGGGGTTCCCAAAATTCTTTACTAAGATCGGTTAGATACTGAAGCCTACAATGCGTATATGCATGTACGTTGTTGTTTTTAGTTTGATGACCCTGTGCTAGACGTTGTCCTACAATTGTTACTGGAGGGAGGTTTATCAGACGTGGCGTGTACCTCTCCTGTGTCCGTGATCCGCTGTCTGTCGTCACTGGTAAGTTCTCTCTGCTGCTGACGCTGCATATCTTAATTAAGCAAAGGAAGGGTGATGTTCTGTAAATCACCTAAATTTTTGCGATATCTTATTTTCGCGTAAAAAATGCAAGGTAACTCAAAGTGATATACATTATTATTGAAACATTGATTAGAATTAAAATTGATTAGCATTTTTTTATTTATTTATTTATGATGAAAGTAGAATTAAGATTAACCAGTATTTCTTTGTTTATATCATGAATAAATACTATTCAGTAAAGTAAGCAACGTTTGATCTCGCGATTTTTACGCGAAATCGAGGAGCAAAAAATAAATTACATAATTAAGTGTTTAAATCGTAGTGCAATTCCTGTGACAATAATGGAGTTCTGGCGGGTAGATGGACAAAGGAGTATCCCAAGGACTGCACAGTACCCTGGAAGTGGACAGGAAGTGTCGCAATCATCAAAGAGTACCACACCAACGGTAACAAGCCCGTACGATACGGACAGTGCTGGGTGTTTTCCGGTCTTCTTACCACAAGTACGTATAAAAAAACCTTAATACTATTCAAAATTAACTTATCATCAAGAGAGATATGAAATTATTCTTCTTCATCTGATATTCTTCAGTGTGTCGCTGCCTCGGAATACCGACCCGGTCTGTGACAAACTTTGATTCTGCGCATGACACCGACAGCAGCATGACGATTGACAGCCATTGGGACGAGGACGGGGAACCATTAGAAGACATGAACGACTCTGTTTGGTAAGAACAGCATCAACCAAGTTACAGCTTTCTCCCACAACCTCATTTTATGCTTTCAAACTAATGTTTATTCACATTGATAAAAGGAATTTCCATGTATGGAACGAGTCTTGGTTCCGACGTTTAGACCTTCCCGAGGGTAACGATGGTTGGCAGGCTCATGATGCCACGCCTCAGGAAGCAAGCGAAGGTTAGAATCACTGCATTCCTAACACAAAATAACAAAAACTTGTCATGTATGATACATTGCAAACAATCATAATATTTTCAATCGCAGGAATTATGAGATGCGGCCCGGCTCCTCTGACAGCCATCAAAGAGGGTCACGTGTACCTGAACTTTGACATACCCTTTGTCTTTGGCGAGGTCAACGGAGATCGAGTTCAGTGGGTGGTACGTTTAGACATTGGATAGTTGGTTTTGATGGACAAACGCTGTATACATTTCGTTCTTTGACATGATTATCAATCAAATATTCTTCTTTCAAAATGTTAAATGGGGTTCCATCCTAATATTGCAAGGGACAATTTGTGTTATGTTTTGGACGTAGGTGAAGAAGGACGGTACAATGGAGGTAAGCCAGATAGATCACTCCGCGGTGGGACACTACATCAGCACCAAGAGGATGGGCTCAAACGACCGCGAGGACGTCACAAACCTGTACAAATACCCGGATGGTAAGGCTTTAGGCGGGAAAGAGTATTATGATGGCTCAGCATAACAATACACATGTATACATGTATTATTTATAGAATCCATATCTAAAGGTAACTTCATCTATATATCATTTCATATCTTATGGTTAATTTATGATAATATACTTATTATAAAATAAATTAGGTTAAGAAAAGTCTATAGTACTGTTTTTAAATTTGTTAATAATTAGCTGAATATTAGTTTCTGTATTTCTCAGGAAGTGAACAAGAAAGAAGAGTTGCCAAATTTGTGAACAGATACAGTACAAGAAGGAAGCAGAATATCTACAAGCTGGACACCACCAAGGTGTTAAACTTTACCGTTAGCCCGCCAGATAACACACTGATTGGAGACGATATGGAGATTAAGGTGGCCGTCAAAAACACAGCCGATGGACCCCTTAAACTTCATCTGACTGTGTCACTGGTCAATGCTTACTACACTGGGGTGGCGGGGTCAAGGGTCAAGACGCAGACGTTTGAGGAAACCATAAAAGCGAAAGATGGTATTAAAATGATACACTTGTATATATTATGAAAAGACATATGTTTATAGCACTTTTATATTGAATCAGTATAAAAACGTAATTGGCAGTGAAAAAGTTGTCCTGTGCAGTGAGTCGATCCTTCGCAGCAATTGGGCACCGGAAACTCTCAGAACTGACAAATCTATTATTTGAAAATACATGGCAACAGCTCTCCCATTTCAATATCAACAGTTGTCAACTACATTCATATTTTAAAAAATGATTGATATTTACTTAGAATTCATAAATTATACTTGGTTTACTGGACTTCTTGTATTTCTGTACAACTACATAATACATTTAATTGACCTTTTTTATCGTACAGAGAAGATAGTAACTATGCCCGTTAAAGGGACAGAGTATCACGATGGAATGAACCCCGAAGGACGATTCCAGTTGTACATCTCTGGGAAGAACATAGACTCGGGCAGCATGGAATCCACGCAAATCTCCTTTGTACTGAAGAAACCACAACTTGTTATACAGGTGCAAACCCATATAACCATTTCATATTGTGATCGACAGGGTTTTTTCCCTGAGCATATAGCAGCGGGAAATATATTTTTGTTCCTGCGAGATACGGTAAATATTTTCTTGTACCTCTAGGTTCCTCAAACCATTGAAGCGAAAGAGGAAACGGAGGCCACCATTGTGTTCAAGAACACGACACAGCTCGTGCTCACCCAGGCTGAAATAGCCGTGGAGGGCTCGGGTCTCCTAGCTCCACAAACCATAGATATAAGGTAAAGGTTACATACTGCAAAAATGTCTCAACACACTCGGGGTGATCTAAACAAACTGGTCAGCCAAATCAGGCCAGATTTATCTAAATATTGTTTTAAATGAAGGTCAATAAATAACAGGTTAATTTTAAAAACACAAATTTTATAAAATTAATGTGTATAAAACCAAAGTTTTTGCAGGATCTGAACCAATAGAAATTTAGATTACAAGCCAAGTGATACAACCATTTGTAAATTATGCATATTTATACTGAACAAATTGTGTATGTATTTTCACGTCAACATTAAAAAGTTAGATTTGGAGCTGAAAAGAATCCTTGAAATGTTTTGGATAACAGATAAATTACTTATTCTATATATGTGTCCTGTGTTCTACTTCAGCTATAAACATGCCAATTCTGTTACAATTTACAGCAGTCCTATTAAACCTGGTGACGAGGTCAAGAAAACAGTCGTCCTTCGCCCCCGCAAACCATACTACTGGGGTCGTGAACTGATAGCGACCTTCACCTCCAAACAAATCGTGGACATTGAGACCAGCGCCGACATTAAGGTGATCCGACAGAACAAAGATAACGACAGCGACAGTGACTAGAGAATTCCCACCGTCCCACTGTGCTAGAAATCCAAAGATTCATTGACTTTATTTTCACTTATCCAAAACTTTCCCTATTCGTGAACGTGTTTACTTGTCCCAAACCCACGCTGTTTAGAATAGAATCTCTGTTGTATACAAAGCATCATAATTGCGAATTATGAGATTTCGCTATTCTGTGCAAGTCATTTGTTTTGTGTGCAGCTAATATTATGTTAGTTTATTCCTAGAATGACATTTTGTTTTTCAAAAGTGTCATAATTAATTAACTATAATAATCCTAGTTTTTTCCATTGTTCTATTTTCCTTGTTTTTTTGGAGTTCGTTTATAATCTCCGCAAATTTTGAAACGCTTCCATTAAAGAAGCCATATATACTAAGTCTTGTTTACTTATTTATTTATCTTTTAGTCTAACTCGATTTGCTGTTGTTGTTTTAGAAATAATAATCATATTTTATATTTTAAAATACCATAACACAGTGCAATGAGCACACAACACTTACTGTCTAGTCTGCACAAGAACATGCCCGAGACTATTTACTCAGACATCCATTTATTTGCTAAAGGTGAAAGATAGCTTTAACCTTCAAAACCCATTTGTTTTGGTGCAAATAAGCAAGATGCATGTGTATTTATGACACCGAAAGTCACCCACTTTCACCCTCTTGTCTATTAGATTAACACGTAGAGCTGCCTGTATAATTTTTATTTATATGAGTATTTGTTCTTTTCTTCATTATTCAACAAAGAAGATATTAAAAAAAATATTTAAGTGATAAATTGAAGTGCAACATCATACATTTTTAAGTGTGAACACAGTGCATATTCTCTCTCTCTCTCTTCTCTCTCTCTCTCTCTCTCTCTCTCTCTCTCTCTCTCTCTTCATAAATACTTCACAAAATATAATACTTGCAAGATTTTCTCTGAATAAGATTATAAAATCACATCACGTGTCTGTTGTCGCAAAACATAAGCACCGGTTGGTATTGTTTCATTTTCGTGGTAAAAAAAATGTCAAACCAATGGTACACGAAGTACTCTACGCCTAGAAGTGGTAGAAAAAAAAAAGGTCTATCTTTTTCGGAACACGTTACGTATCCTTATTTGTCTCTCATAAAAAGTCATAACAAAAGTGTCTGGAAAAATCAAATTGTAAAAATACATGGTACATTAAATGAGGTTTTACAAACTTATAATATCATAATTGGTATAAAGTTATTGCACAACCCTTTTGGTTAAAACTGGAAATGTATCAAATGTAACCGCCTTGGTTTCCGAACATAGACTTGATTTTGGCATTGTTTGGATTAACTGGTCCTAAGGCATCTGGGAACATTTTCTCCAAGTTTTCCCAAATGGCAGCGGCTGTCAAAGCTTGTCCAAGCTACAAAAGATTTGATGAAATAAATTTAATACGGTATTTTTTCCCCATTTTTTTTGGTGTTTTTTTTTGTGGGGGGGGGGGGGGCAAATCTGAATTATTGGTGCGGCGGTCGCTTCTGTTCCGTAGCTATTGGTCCCATTGCGCACACACATTTTTTTCGGGATCTAGCAGGTTTGCGCGTAATTACATGTAGTAGCTTGACGTTTAATATTTTTACATGTTCATCAGTTTCCCTTTATGAGATGAAGAGTATATTGTCATTGTTCCAAACCTGTTATGGCAAATGCCAATCTGCAGCTTTGCTTTAACAATGAAATTAAAATGAATGCGTTTTATTTCATTTTCGGGATATGAACATGTACATTTGTTTTATATATATATATATATATATATATATATATATATATATATATATATATATATATATATATATATATATATATATATATATATATATATATATATATATATATATATATATATATATATACCTGGTTAGAATGGAATCCGTCCACGGGTTCTAGTAACTGCCAATCCTCCCCTCCATGTTTCTTCCACTCATCCAGGACTGAAATATATTATAAATATGGCATTACTATTAAAATAAGTAAATTACCTTTTGCATAGTGTTAGTAACGCATTTGTGAACGTTTTCTTAGCCATGCAGGTGAATTCACAAAGAAGTACAGATGAGCTACACACTAGCACTTTGGGATCATTACAGTAAGGCATGTCAATATTTACTGAGATTAATGACAAAACATAATTACCTTGGTCAATTGGGTTAACAACATAGTGAAGTTTGAAGTTAGAGAAAGAAGACTGGTGAGTGGTTACGACTTCTTTCAGCGCCTCACTCAACTCCATTGCCCGCTTAAATAAAATGATAACGAGTCAAATTCAACTGCAAGTGTATATGCGAAATGTCCAAATTAGTTTGCTTTCCATAGGTTTCAATTTTGATGAGCAAAATACTGACATAAATGTATACAAGTCGTATACCAGGTTCAGTATTTCTTTTTGTTGTATCATTCTGACGCATTAATTTGTTACAAGTTACCTTTGTTGTTAGCTCTCGTATCGTTGCATTCGTATTCATCCATCCCAAGCATGGTGAAATCTGAATTGGAAAATGTTATTATAAAATTTTAAAAATATGTTGAAGCCAACGCAACCCCAAAAAGTTGCATCTGTGAAAAAATTTATCCTCTGACCTTAACCAATTTCACATCGAAAATACAAAAGCTGAATTAATGAACAGACTGACAATATACCTCTAAACAATTGAAATAATCGTAGAAGTCGGAATATGTGACATCATTCCGCAATGAACCAATCGGATGAATTCTATCACTTAGTGAGTTGTATAAGACAGCGCCATCTGCCAACCCTGTTATAAACACGTGACTTCCTTTTGGGAGAGCTTTTGCCTACGACACATTTAAATATGCAATCATGTATTGCCATGTAGACGAATGTGTAATGCTTTCCTCCAGTTTAGAAGAATAACTATTGACATTTTTACAATTACCATATTGTACTTGTATAGTTACAATGAAAATTGCGCTCTAATTGAGGAATAATTAAAAAAGTCAAAAATTTTTAAAACAATCATTGATGATCCGTATTAAACTAAGCATTACAAAAAAGATTCTTAGTGTTATATATGATAAAGACACTGACAAATGTAAATATATTATAAAGATATACACTTACTAAATAGTTCAGCGTAGTGATGGACTTATTTTTCATTTCTTCTACAGTGGTCATGTGATTGAATGTATCGTGATGTCTACAAAAGCCATCATAGGTACAACTTATGTAAATATCCGACATTAACTTCATAAACAGCTGATTGTTTTAATTCTATGGCATAATTAATTATGCATCTGCTTATACACGTACAATTTGAATATTTTTTGTAAGAAGATGGGGGAATAAGGTGGTGTAACTGCCCATTTGGTTTAGTCGTAAAATACAATTTCAAATTTAACATTTTTTTTTTCAATTAAATATATTTGATATGTTATAATACAAGTTTACAAAAGGGTAATTTCTAACTATATTCAGTATGAAATATTTCAAAAAACGATAAGAAAAAAATAATAAATTATAACGTTTTGGTGGTATCGAACCCACAACCTAAAAACCCAAGTTCTATAAATTTACCTAATATCTGGTGCTCTAACCACTGAGCCATTTCATTCAACAACGTGCGTTGTTTAAATGCTTTATGAGACGTTGGCCACGAGTTAACGAACTTGTATTATTTTTCTAAAACGTTCAATTGTTGGGCTAGAAAATGACATTTTTAAAATATATTGGGTCTTCTCTCCACATTTTTGTTGATTAAAATCGGTTTAAATTCCATTAAACCGCATTTAGACTATGACAAAAATATGGAGCTCAGACCCACTCTAAAAAAGAAAAGGCATTGAAGTTATAAAAAAGACACTATTTGGAGGTTTTGACACGCATACGCCAGTTTGAATCAACCTATTACAAGTATTTAACATATTTATGGGTTACAAACCGATGTTACGTTAAATGTACATTGTTTTTAATTATTTCTTTTTAAAATATAAGATTTAATGATATTTTAATTTTGCAGTATCTATAATCATTCCTCATATGGGCATTTTACACGCCTTATTCACCCCTCTTCTTTCGAAGATCACATGGAGTAAAGTGCTTTTATATCTACGGCGCTTTGTCGAAATAGTAAAGGGGTATATATATAAAAATATGCACAATTTTCTGTGCATGTACGTAGTTTGGATCTTGCTTCAAATGGTCGCCCCTCCGAATTGGCAATTTTTACTCAATGAAATGCATAAAAAAAAATCATAAAATGGTTCTCTTTATACTTATCTGAACATTGAGTTACTCCCGTCAATTAATAGATTGTTTCATACTAACCCGTTACAAACGTCATTCCCCACTAAAGCATAGAAGACGACTACCGGCTGGTCATGCGTGATGTTTCTCCTGAAACTGCGAAATTCAACCTTTTGAATACATGTGTATCAGTCAGTTTAAAATGTTAATCATTTTTTACTGTTAATAATTGATTGAACTAAGGCGATAATTGTGTTATCCATATATATACAATGCTAGCATTAATACGTACATATAATAAAACATTGAGTATATGTTTTAAAATCTACTGACTACATATACCGGTATGCGTTAATGTAAAAGTATACCGGTATATTGTTATTATATCGTTTGTGAAAATTGTTTTTGTGACAATTTAATGACAAGAAAAGTGAAGCAGCAAATTAAAATTTGTATGCACTTTTATTATCTTTGAATAGAATGCCATAATTTTTTTTCTATAAAACTTGAGTTTATGTAATCAATTCTGACAAGGCGATGCAATATGATTGCTAAATGCTTTCTAAAACATACAAATGATACCCGTATCAACGATAATATTTGTTTTATAACACCTATTTAGAAAAGACAGACTTCCAATTCTATAAGAGAGTTAATGTCATAAATTTTCGGCAAAACAAAATGTCCTTTCTATTCAACAGTTACATGTTGAATTTTGTTACATTTTGTAATTATGCTATATACACATGTCACTATAATAAATTATTTACTTACTTACTTACATGCAAAGACAAGTTGCGCCACCCCCCCCCCCCCCAAAAAAAAAACGAAGAAAAAAAAACGGGGCTGGCGGACTGATTGGCAGGTCAGTCATTATAAACCCTGAAACCTGTTTGTTGGGTTTGATATGTACATATATAGTATATTTCTAAACATCAGTTAATGGTGTATAGTATTGGAGGTGTATTGTAGAAATGCAGTGATCATTAACCATTTGCAATATGTACGGGTTACGTGCATAAGCGAGAATTACGTCTTCAAAGAAATGGGTTATGTACATGTATACTACAAACTAAATAGAAACTGTGCACAAACAGAGTATTTAAACACACGATGATCGTGTTTTGCTATAAAAAAAAAATTGGTTTTTATTGAAAATTTAAAATTACAAAAACAAAAACAAAATTCTCACATTTTGTTTTTGCTTCTTTATACTGTTTTTCTTTTCTTTACAAGAAATAAATTCGAATAAACTTGTAGTCAGGATCTAAATATACGTGTATTCTTATTTCTAAAAATTACACGTTCTTTAATTTCACGCAAAGTCTAACTTTAAAATTTAATTTAAAAAAACCCAATATCGTGCTCATTGGATCATGCAGTCGTTTATGAAATATACTCTACTTAACCACGAGTTAAGAATAACTGTCATAAAAGCATATACCTAAATTGAATGGTGTCGGCCATTGAAGATGATCTTGCCCCTGAGAAATGAATAACATTTCATAATAAAAGAATTGATGTAAGCCAAGACATAGAATTGCATGTTTCCTACATCTTTAGTACTTATGCACTTGTATACATGTATATAAAATATAACTATATCCGATAAACTGAATCAAATTTATAAACAAAAATTAGAGTGTTAAGGGTGGTTGGATGTTGAGAGGATTGTAAAGTCATGCATTCCTAAAGCAATATACCGTGACGTTATCCAACACACTGGCGTCGGAAGCAAATTGAAAGTGGGGGGCTAGACTAATTCTCAGAAATATTGACAAGACAAGCAAAAAAAAAAAAAAAACCTAATTCCCCAAATTACAAAAATCCTAATCCGACTTCTCAATATTTCAATCTTTTCAAGGTAAATTTAGGAACAATTATGTTTCCTGCGAGAAAAAGTGTTGGGGGGGGGGGGTCTGAACCCTCTATGAAGCTATGTTTATAAGTTTGTCCCAAGATATTTATATCGTATATTATCTTAATTATTCGATATTTATTAATTCCCCTTGGTTCAGGCGATGTTCATTCAACAGTATGAAAAAATCCCTAGATTTCCCATTTGATACGCCCCCTATAGCTTGTCAGGTTTTAATATACGGCTACAAATAAAAAGTCTACGGGGATTTTCCACTGCTAAAGAGATTAATGTACCCGGATAATAACGTTGAAGAATTGTTGGAGGTATTCCGAGGGACTTCCCAATGGATAAAAGATGTCAACATTCCCCATCATGATTATAAATCTCCGTATGAAATCTATTTTCGTTCCTATGAATTTTTACGAGGAAATAATGATAATGTGTAAATGAAGTTATCTTGGAAATGTTCTCTTTCGTCGATTTCAATTGCACTTCTTTCACATGTACGTGTATTTTTATCAAAAACCGTCCAAATGTGCAGCATAAATAGTCTTGAAACAGACTTATAGTAAATGCCCGAAACCAATGATGTTTTGACCATGCTTTAAATCCAATATCAAGAATATTGTACAAGTTTTCTTCATGCAACAAATGATGGTATTTGGGTTGGGATGCGGAAGGGGGGTAACGTACCATTGACAGCGATGTTCTGGTAGTCCCGATGGTTACAATGGTTCCTGTTAAACATTCTCTTGTACACCGAATCTACGGGCCCATGCAGTATATCGTGAAATTTGTGGGTATCATTCATGAAAGCTATTTGAGACAATGTAAATAATAACGGATGAACATTTCAGACGCACGATTGGTAATTTTTAAAACCACAAATCATTGTGTTACTTTTTCCATGTATATTTATTAGTTCATTTAACGTACTCATTTAATTTATAATGTACTCATAATTTATCCTACATAACAACCACGAATCGTACCTGTCACTGTTGAGAACTCTGGCCAGTCGAGCTCATTCTCCAAAATAAACGGAAGGGATTCGAATGCTTTCTGAATAATAAATAAATAAATAGGATTTCTCTTGTGTTCGTCATATTTCTTATTTTATTTTTTTTCAGAGCTGATTTTTTTTCTCGCGTGTTATTTTTCTCAAATTCTTCCATCGATATTTTAACCTTAAAAAACATCGTCTGGAAAGAGGATAATAATATAAATATATATATTAAAAATTCAATAATTAGAACTACGCAGATTTCAAGAATAAAACAATCATCTGGTCAGGTGTATCATTGTCGCAAACCATGGCCAATGGGTACGATCCTCTCCCAAATGGAGAGAGCTACTAGTACTCCGGACCATGGCTTGAGGCAATGTTGTGTGTGGGTATACCAGGGACAACTCTGTGGAGTTGAACCATTCCCTGGGGAGGTGGAAGTGGGCGCTGATAGAGTCCCCCAACACAGCCACACCACGTGGTTGACTAGCGCCACATAGTTCGTCCTCATAGCTACGGCCACTTGCTGGGTTCATGCCCTATAGATATACAAATACAACCTACAGTAATATACCATTTTATTCAGTTCTTTGGTCCGCTCCCATTTTAGGTAAACTGTATTGGCTTTGTATAGAAGCGAATCAAGGAAAAACTTGGATCAGATAGCATAAATGTAGATGATATTTTCATGATAAAGAAATCATTATATGTTCCTTGATCAGTTGGGAACTTACATATATTCCATTACAATTAGAATCAGAGCCTTTGTCGTGGTCTATGGGTCTAAAATAACAACAAAACGCATTTATTAATTTTAATTGTTTAAAAGAAACAAATTTCTTTCCGTGTGAAAAACCGAGCAAAACATATTGGTCAATTATCAATTTTTTCCCTCTTCATTAAGATCATTATAATCTAATTAATTAAGTTGTTTGATATACACGTACTTAGCACCAGGATGTACCGATTTCCGGCCGTCGTCACAATCCTTTCCTCGCCACGATGTCCCCCTTAACGTCTGTATACAAAATGTAAAAGTTGTCCAGATGAAATAAAACTCAATCAAAAGTAATTTGGATCTTATGGCTATATTAGTTGTTGGTCGTATCAAATCACTTCATCTCCTTGTTCTTATTTCCTTATCATTACATATATTTGTATGTATTATATGTAACATGTATATAGCTTTAGCGTGATCAAATAAGCGAAATTAATATTTTTTTTAAATTTTATATACATGTACACCTTCATAAAAAAATATATAGATACACACAGTACAAATATTCTCAAGAAAGAGAAAAAAAAATACAACCCACATGTATGTTAATATTTTGTACATTAAATATTCATACAGGAAAGAGACAACTCCATGACGACCACAAGCGAAATTACTATTCAAACGGCAGATCAACATCCAGGATCTAATCCTTTGTCAGGATGGGGCCTTGGAACAGACCACTTGACCTTCGAAGGGAATTGTATTTACAATGACAGTTACATGTATATGTAGTTTAATACTTGCCTGATATACGCTGTAGAAATCCCCGTCTAAGTCTACGGCTGGGTCATGTTTACTGAATACACTGGAAGAAAGACAACATATGCTAAATTATGTCCAACTGTGCCACTCTTGCATAGTAAAGTTGGGCCGTGGCATATCTACATGTACGTTATGTCACATAACCAAAGATAGGAAATATTTTTCACGTAAAATCTATACGCATTAATATAATATTCAACTTATTCTTTAAAGCCGAAATGAAGACTGACTTACTGATCAATTAATCCACATATGCTTTTTATTCCAGGTAGATCGCATATCTTTATCCCGACACGACGAGGTGTGTGTGCCTGAAACATTGATACAAGATATATATACGTATATAAAATGAAGAACTTGGGTGTTAACTAGATACCCCTCACTTTTAAACTGATTTCAGAATTTACTGTAGACCGACCAATCATTACAACCTCTTGTATAGAAAATAAGAATGTTTTCCCTTCTTTCGTTTATTTGAAGAACTCGAGAAGAAATAACATCAAAATAATTCTTATAAAGTTCATAAATATATACCAGTATTTCTTTAAACTTAATTTTCAAAAAATTAATGCACGTTTAATTAATCTCTTCTAAAATTTCATTTCCAATTTCTTAGTAAAAATATAGATATCTGTATTGTATAGACTTATACATGACATTTCTTAATACATACTGGTAGTTTTCGTCGGTACCTGAATATATTCTAATTGGTTCCTTTGTTTAGATTTCAACGGAAAGATGTGACACATTTCTGATTTTGGTTCAGTAAAGCAAAAAGACATTTTGTGACATGCTGTATCTGCGGTGTCATCTTTGGAAAACCTGAAGTTTATGCATCAATTAAAATTAAAATTTCAAACATTATTAAGAATAAAATTGTTTCAGGAATCAAATTATATAACTAATAACTTAAGGGATTTTTCTGAGAGAGAGAGAGAGAGAGAGAGAGAGAGAGAGAGAGAGAGGGAGAGAGAGAGAGAGAGAGAGAGAGAGAGAGAGAGAGAGAGAGAGAGAGAGAGAGAAGGATATGTATATGAGAGGGGGAGCTCACGTTCTTATGATATCGGCTGCGATGAAGTCTGCGAATTCTTTACACGCCCCTTGGTAAGGCTGCGGTAGGAACTTACACAGCCTCTCCAGTCCTTTAGTTACCGTCTCATTGTGAATCACAGACAGTTGCTCTGCTAATCCCAGCACCACGGTACACACTGAAACATGGAAGGTACACGCTTATTAAATGAGGCGTCTTTGCCATCTTTATATTCAAGTGTCATCTGCTGGTTATTAATTCAAAACACCTTTCAAAACCCTTCAACTGTGCTGATATCGCAAGTTTGTATATCCCGCATACTTTCATCATTTTAGCGATAATTTTTGCAAAATATTCCCGAAAAAGTAATTGTTAAACAACTCTACTTCAGTTACAGTTTTGAATTACATAATTCCACCAAAAGTTACAAATTGTTTATGTGAAATGACATGATTAAGACCATTATTTTGCAGTCAACATTTTAGGTGGCGAATCAGTTAAGATCACGATTCCATTTGATATATATATATATATATATATATATATATATATATATATATATATATATATATATATATATATATATATATATATATATATATATATATATATATATATATATATATATTTCATACTTTTTTATTAAAGCTTTAATTAAACGTGTTCGACTTCATTCGTAATTTCAATTCATCCTTCTGCGCACTCATGTACTGTACAATATATATTATATATATTATTTAACGTTACACTAATAAGAATACGCTTACGTGTTGGATATAATTCGGGGAAATACTCGGTTTACACATTGTAATTCTCGTAATTTTCGCCCGGAAAACATCAAAATAAAACATTCTTAAAATTAAATGCATTTCTCTCTTTTAATTGTTCGTGTGCACAGGTGATATACATTAAAGTCATTTGACTTTTAATTCATTGACTTACGGGTACGTGTATTTGGGATAAATTCCCGCGTTATTTTTGTAACTTGGTTGCAAGAACGTAACAAGGAGAAAAATATTTCCGATAACATTTCAGCGTCGGAAAAAAATTCTATTATTGATATTGCAACTTTGACGGGGGCTATTCACTTAGTATTTTGCGGGTTACAAGTTTCCGATCATTCCATGTCGAGTCAGTATAGCTTATTACAAAACGACATAAATATATTATTATATAAAATTGAAATCAATAAATAAATTCTATTATTCGAATAATTTTATCGATTATGAATATTTTACTTTAAGCCATTCTTTATATGACAATTGCGGTTTTTATTGTATACAAAACAAACAAGAAAATATTGCATTGGTCCAAGATTTCTTTTTTTTTTTAATATGAAGAGGGGAACTGGTATTCTAACTCCCAATAACTACATACCGTATAAATACAAATTTAAGGTGAACTTTTTAAGTGTGCAGAGTATGTTTGTTTCATTTATATCTAATTATAAATTTAGCGATATCTTATATTGACATGCACATATATATAAATGCGTTTTGTAAATCTGTTTTTCGGTGGCGTATTTTAAAAAGTGCCGTTACAATTTTGCTGAAATAAATAAATAAAATCGTTTGTAGAAATTCGTTCGAATTGATTTTTTTAATTTTTTGAAGGCTTTTAAAAATCGTTCGTACGATTTTTTAAGAAATCGTTTCGATGATGAAGAAATTTTTTGCACCATTTTTAGAAATCATGTATATTACATTTTGAGCCAGAAAATGTATTTTGTATTCTGTATAATATATGCTTCGAGTCTTCAACTGAGGTGCGGGAAATTAAATTACCTAAATATTTCTTTAGTTAATATACCCGTATTTCATGTTCAAATAATGTTATTATCTCTTAAAATAACAACAAGGTAGATTTTCAAGAAACTTATTATACTTTCTAGGAACACTAGAGTTGGTTTATGAAAACAAAGAGAATTCTTATTTCTTTACGTATTTAAAAAAAAGCCTGCTTCCTTTAAAAAAAAGTAATTATAGAGTAACATACGATACATGTTCGTTGGGTGAATAGGAATAAACCCAAACTGCCAAACGACAACATATGCATACATGTATATCAAGTTAAATTACTTCCTTCTAATTAATATTCTACCTGTAAATAAGAACTATAACGTTACTACAGTATACTTGCCTGCACAGTTGGTACCTCCATTAGTGCCTAGTTTCGAATACTCATGAACACTTCTTGCAGATGTTGTAATTAAATTGATGAGTATTAAAAAACATACAACAAGTAAAAGGCGCATCGTGTTCATTCATCTAAACAGAAGCACATGAGTGTCACATGACAATCACGATGGTCTTTATTTTGACCAATCACAGCAAGGCTGATAATTTGCATGAAACAAGCTATAATTAATAGTAAATAAATATTTATTTATTTAGTTTTCTAATCAAAAATGCATTGCATTAACCTTGAAAATGTAAAATGTTCATCCACACCAATCATTTTCTACGGAGCGGTCATTTTTGAAGTAATCTCGCTTCGTACGTGACTTCGCGAGAAACCGCGATACTTCCAACCGCCAAATTTAAATTTTGTAAACAAGAACCAAGCGATTACTGTTCAAATGTGGTAGGACTGAATACGAGCTCTACGATGGATTCCTACACGGAGGTGAGTAGTAATCAATATATCATGGTGATATTGTTGTACACAGATAGCCAAGCAGATCTGATGTAACGATGAAGTTAGAATTTGAAGTATTTATACGTTAACAATGAATATTTTGGTTTCCGGAGTCATGAGGGATTTGGACATGTTCTGCATAGATGTGGGATATTCTATTCTCGCATAACTTCGTGGTTGTTAGATATAACTAAGTCGTTTTGTATTTTGTGTTGAAATAAGATTACTGACTTTGTGAATACACAATTTGAATTTTTTTGACCTGCAAAGGTTAAGAATGTGTATGATCACGTGGGATAAGATAACAGAATTCAAAAAGCTCATTAGAAAACCAGACTGGCGCTAAGTGGTTGTGTATTCAAATAAAATGTCTGAAACTCATCAAGAAGTGTGTGATTCCTCGTTTGAAGAGCTTGCAAATAAAACGATTGAGGATATTGATAAATCGCCATCAGATTTGGGATCTTTTGAGGAAATAGCAGTGGAGTCTTTTCAGGAGCTTGAAAAGTACAATGATGCAAAACTTTCGTCAGGCGATCTGCAGGTTTTTTATTTCAATATTTTTATCATGTACACTACTGGTAGTGAATATCCGTTTGAGTATTTAAAACTTATACCGTTTCAGGCAACTGTTTGTAAGAATGCTTTTTTAAATTTGAATATTTTCCAGTTTAGAAATTACAGTATAGCTTTGGGCAGAGTTTGTGAGAACTCTAGAAGTAAACGCCTACTGATTGCATGTTTATTTTTTTCCATTAAAAAATCCAGAACTTATCTGACATATTACCTTAGTCTAAGTCAGAAATAAAAAAATTCTCAATTTTGTTTTGCTGACATCAGACAGGAGTCACTCAGGAGACACCATCATATTTTAACAAACCTTTGGACCCATTTGCAATGACAAATAGCTACAGATTTATCAAATTTCTTCATAAAAATTCTCAAATGCATCTAGGAACAAAAAAAAAAGCATATTTATATGTATTATACGGCAATTAAATTTCTTTCCACACTTCAAAAATTTTCCAATTTAGCGAGATTTTGAATTTGCGCTAAAGAGTGATGCAACAACCCTGTAGTAGATACTAGTGGTATATCCATTTATATGCTTTTTGGTTTGAAAGACTGCATATTGCCATTGGCTAAACTACTAACTACCATCACAGTATCTACCATAGGCAAGTCCAGCTACTGAACACATGGTTGCTGAATACAACATTTAAATTGAATATGTATGTTGATGGTTACTTAGGGGCACACATTTTAAATTGAATGTTTTAATTATTGAAAGAGGCTGCTGGAGAAAACAAGACAACGCAGGGAAGTATTGAACCAGAAGCTGGGAAAGACACCAGAGGCTACTCCAAGGAAGCGTATATTGGAGCAGAATCAGGCCAGAGAAAATGTACCAGCTGTGTCCATCACCTCAAAAGATGGTAAGAAATTACCGGTATTGATATGTTATTTAAAAAAGTTAGTGGTCTGTCTTTTTAATCAACATTTGAATAAACAAAATCAAGCAGGCATATTCTTTTGTCTAAGTACATGTACCAATTTATAATCATATTGATTTTCATTTTTGAAATAACAGCATGATTACCATGGAGGTAAATTTTTCATTGTAGGTTCTCCAGGTAAGAGACAGTGTGTCCGTGGGGAGGAGAATATGGTGCACCCTGACACACCGGCCATTAATGGGGTCAAATCCAGAATGCAGGCCCTGAACAAACAGAGGGAACAGTTCTCAGGTAAATGATATGAGTAAATCCTTTTCCTTTTGTTTAGGTGGGTTAGCGAGTTAAAAAAGATTAATTTTTTTCTTTTATGAAAATTGGTGGTTGTCTTAGAGAACTTTTTTGTACAAAGAGTGGCTCCCTTCCCTGTCATTTTAGAAAATCATTTGTCAACTTGGGAAAATTAATACTCATGTTTTCAAAGAAAATAGGTAGCAGTTATAAACTTCATAGAATCATAGTTTTAAAAGTGAAATGTATATTGATAAATATTTAAATATACCATGATAATATCATGTATAGATATATAGATTTAAATAAACGTGAAATTTGTGTTAATTTGAAATTATATTGATTTCTAAATCTCTTAAAAAACAGTTTTGCCATCAAATTTCAGAAAAAGATTCAGAAATGGTTGATATATCTAATGAACCAGCCATGCAGAAAGTTACTACGATTCGGAGAGAGGCTGCGGTAGCCTTCAAGGAAAATATTGAAGAGACTACGACATCCACTGGCAGAAGGGGGCGATTTGCTCATCTAGCTCAAGCTATCAACAATTGGGAGGATGATCTTAGTCATCCAACAATTCAGTAAGTCGCTGTCAAGAAAGAAATCATGGTCTGTAATTTAATAACTTATTAATCTATATGTCACTTCGGTCTTCTGCCCTCTGCTGTGAAACCATTGTCAGATTACATTAGAACAGTACTTGAGATTTAGGGCAAAGAAAAAATGAATTTCGAATTGTCTTTTTCAAAGTAAACCAGAGGAACCCAAACCAAGATGGCAACCACCAAAGCCTGCTACTGAGGCACCTCCTGCTAAACCCCCTAGAGTGGAGGCCGACCCCAGTCCTCCTCAGCAGTCAGTGAAGCCTCCACCAGCACCACCTGCCCCGGCAGCCCCCTCCCCAAAGAAAACATATGCCCCACAACCCCCTACTGCACAATCCTCTGCATCCAGTAAATTGCCAACCAACAGTGTATGCAAATCTGTGCTTGACAGAACTAAAGTTTCTAAAGAGAAAACTGAAGACCCAACCACTAAATCTGTTTCTGAGAGACTAAACACCTGGAAGGCCTCTGAAACTCCCAAAAAGGTATACTGCTAGTTCAAATCAACTAAGTATTTTTTACAATGAAAATTTACTAGTATTGTGGTTTTTAACATTAAATTTTCTATGCACAGGAGAAGCAAGTAGATCCATCACAGCAGCCAGTTTCTGCCAAGAAGGCAGTGTGGGAACAAAAGATATCAACACCCACTGCTACAGTCAGTAAAGTGCACCAGCCTGTCAGACAGATGGCTACCCCAGTGTCTGATAAACCACCACTTCCCAAACCACAGTCCTCAGAGACACAGAATCCTAATGTAACGGCAGCACAACCAGAGGTGCGAGTGGAGAAGGATGACCCTGCTGCTCAGCCCGTGTCAGCCAGGATGGCATCTTGGCAGCAGAGAACGTCAGAGTCTACCCCAAGGAAAGAAGAGGAGCCTACTGCATACTCTGTCACAGCTAGAATGTCAGCATGGGAGGAAATGTCGTCCAGTAACAAAGTCTCTTATATCAAGAAGGTGGACCCTGGCAGTGTCTCTCCGGGGAAGAAATCTCCAGTTAAAGCCCCTGTGTTTGGTAGTGCCAAAAAGCCTACTCCGGTGAAAGCCATTGGCCAGACCTCAGAAAACAAAGCGGTCACACCAACAAAGGCTGTTAAGGATCACTTGATGCAGAAAGCTGGTCACATCAAGGCATCAATGGATAGCCCACAGCAGACAGGAGGCAATCCAGGAAAGATTGGCAGTGCCACAAAAATGATGCAGCAGAAACTGTTTGAGCAGGCTACTCATGGCAAAACAGCAGATGTGGCTGAAAAGCTAAGACGAGAAAGGATGGAAGAAGTACAGAAAATTCAGCATCGGCATGACAACGGTATATTGAAAGAGGGAAGACCAGAAAAGGTAATGTTTTACAGAGAATGAATGCATTGAGGAATGATATCTTAGTGTTGTTATGTAAAATAATGGTTTACTAGTGAAGTACTAGAATATTTTTCATCTTTTGAATTGTCTTGTGTATTGCAGACTCCAAGTGACACTGAGGACCAAAAACTGACTTCAGACTTAGGAAACAACAGACGGGAAGCGATTCGAGCCAAAGCTAGAGCTGGTATGCTTTTATCATGTTTTTTATTTTCTCAAAAGTACTTGGTGCAGTTTAACTATATGCGTTATAAATGCTTTTAAACCTTAAAATTCTTTGTCTTTATAAAACAGACCTTCTGTATATGTATATACTTTTCTGAACCTCATTTGTCTCTTAAATATTCCTCTCTTTTTTGTCCCCCGCCGCAACGCGGTGCGGGGACATAGAAATGCCGGGCGTCCGTCCGTGCGTCCGTGCGTCCGTGTGTCCGTGCGTCCGTGCGTCCGTGTGTCCGTCCGTCACACTTTTTTGTAAGCGCTCTCATGCCTACAAATTTTGACGGATTTTCATTAAATTTATACCAAATGTATATACCACTATTACCTTGGTCAAGTTCGAAAATCAGCATTGGTCGATACTTTTTGTTGGAGTTATGAGACTTTGACTTTATACAAAAATTGACCTTGTAAGCGCTCTCATGCCTACAAATTTTGACGGATTTTCATTAAATTTATACCAAATGTTTATACCACTACTACCTTGGTCAAGTTCGAAAATCAGCATTGGTCGATACTTTTTGTTGGAGTTATGGGACTTTGACTCAATAATGACTCCGTTTTATCCAAAAATTGACCTTGTAAGCGCTCTCATGCCTACAAATTTTGACGGATTTTCATTAAATTTATACCAAATGTATATACAATTATTACTTTGGTCAAGTTCGAAAATCAGCATTGGTCGATACTTTTTGTTGGAGTTATGAGACTTTGACCGCAATAATGACTCTGTTTTATCCAAAAATTGACCTTGTAAGCGCTCTCATGCCTACAAATTTTGACGGATTTTCATTAAATGTATACCGATGTTTATACCACTATTACATTGATCAAGATCGAAAATCAGCAATGGTCGATCCTTTTTGTTGGAGTTATGGGACTTTGACCGCAATAATGACTCCGTTTTATCCAAAAATTGACCTTGTAAGCGCTCTCATGCCTACAAATTTTGACAGATTTTCATTAAATTTATACCAAATGTTTATACCACTAATACTTTGGTCAAGTTCGAAAATCAGCATTGGTCGATACTTTTTGCTGGAGTTATGGGACTTTGACCACAATAATGACTCCGTTTTATCCAAAAATTGGCCTTATAAGCGCTCTCATGCCTACAAATTTTGACGGATTTCCATTAGATTTATACCAAATGTTCATACCACTAATACTTTGGTTAAGTTCGAAAATCAGCATTGGTCGATCCTTTTTGTTGGAGTTATGGGACTTTGACCACAATAATGACTCCAGTTTATCCGAAAATTGGCCTTGTAAGCGCTCTCATGCCTACAAGTTTTGACGGATTTTCATTAAATTTATACTAAATGTTTATACCACTAATACCTTGGTCAAGTTCCTAAATCAGCCTTGGTCGATGGACTCGATACTAGACAGCTTGACCGGCGGGGGACCAAGGAATTCTATTCTTGTTTTTTTGGCATGGTCAGGCCTATAAAAAAAAGTTGTGTGTTTCGGGTAACCCGACCTAACCTACAAAAATGGCCTGATCCTACCATTTTTAGATGTCTGATTTTATCCGATTGTGAATTTTATCTTATTTCCAATAAAAAATACGTTTTTAAATATGAAAGAAACAAACATTCTTAGGATTCATGCAAAAAAAATATGATAAAATGAAAAAAAATCCCTACCTATCTAACCTAATTTTTTCATCAGTGTTACCCTAAACACACAAGTTTTTTTTTTTAGGCCTCATCTATTCTTATTGTTTTACTGTCCAGAGTTTTGAAAAAGAACAAAAATCCTTGTGTGCTGTTAGAAAAAATATGTTACATGTACAATGTATTGCGTAAATTTGTGGCTTGTTGCTATTTACATGTATGTATGTATTTCTATCACTATTTGTGGTTTGTTTTTATATTCAACTTTGATGTTTAAAGTGTTGGTGCATGTTGTATCTACCCGGTAATTCATATTTGGTGTTGGAGGTTTTAATGCATGTGATATTAAAACTTGCATGTAAGTGTAATAATTTCTTTTTAACAATCATATTTACAAAATTTTATTTAGTACTTTCTAACCAGCATGGGTTGTTTGTTTTGCTTTATGATAATCAATCATTTCATAAAATACTCATTTCATTTGCTATGTTGATAAACATTAAAACATCATTCCATCAATTTACTATTTCATTGCAATCAGTCTTAACAAGAAGAGTTCTCATTTTAGTCCCAGGTCAGAGCATATCAGCCCATGCTTCAAAGCAACCAAATGTAGTTTTGAGCACAATATACTATAGTAGAAATTTTGGTAGACAACTAGAATGAGAAATCTTCGCAAGTTGCATGCTTTTATGCTAACCAGGTTCTTGTTCTTTTTCTGACCTCTGCCTCTAGAGTTTGAGAGAAAGTTAGCTGCAATGGGATTTGAACTTTCAGATGACAACAGTGATGCCTCTTATGATTTCAATGGAAAGAAAGGACAAGAGCAGCCTGGGTCTCAGGCTAAACCCCAGGTGGCGCCTGCCTCCCAGAATGCCAAGAGCAAACCCTCACCCAGCATATACCGCCTGATATCACAGAAGAGGAATGAGAAACCTAGTATGTCTGGAGACACTGACAGGAGATCAGATGACAGTTTTGACAGCACAGAGGACGAGGAGCTATACACAAGAAGACCGCAGTCCTCCACACAGGAAGAGGAAGCTACCACAGATGATGGGATGCAGAGACTGCCTAGCGACTCAGAGAGTGATGTTGGCCCTCAAGCCCGGCAGCCTGTGTTTGAAGAAGAGTCTGACTGTGATGATGTGAGTTTTAGTGCTTTTGTTCCCGCCTCTGTCCGGCGACAGAGCGTACTGCCAAGTGGTCCTCATCAGGAGTCGGAACCTATGGAAAACAGGCCCAAGCCCTCAGTCAATCCTGTTGCTCCTGTTCCTTCCAGCTACAGAAGTGGCTCCAACCTTGTGGGCTACCAACAGCAGAGCAGCTCCAGTAGCCTAGAAAGCACTTCAAGTGAACAGAGCTCCTATTCCTCTGACTCGCGGCGCTACTCTGTTGGAGATGATACGTCAGACTCTGCAGAAATCAATGACCTTCTGGATGATGCTATGAGTGATGAAGAGGAGGAGGCTCATGGAGCAAACAAACCAAGAGTCGCGCCAGTAAGTGTTAATAGTACATTAGGCTTTGAAGTTTTCCAGAGAATTAGGTAACATTCAAACAGTTAATTGTAAATTGGTCATCTTTTGCAGCGTAAGAGACGTAGTCACATGATGGCAACAAGCGAAGATAATGCTGGAAACTTAGTGTACAGTGTCAGCATGTATCGATCCCGCAGGTCAGCAGACATTTCTTATATCTTGCATACAAAACTGTATACATTCCCTCATTTTAGAAATCATGGGTATGCAAGTCATGGCCTTGCTTTAAGTTTTGTTTAAAGTTAAACTTTACTTCTTTAGATATTTACATGAGCCAAATTCTCCTAAGAAGAAAATTATTCGCAATAGAGAGTTTGAGGACTCGATTCGTGAAGAGGAAATTGAGATGCCTACACAACTACCCCCTGAAGTAGAGCGCAAAAGCATTCAGGAAAGAATACAGGTATAATATCTGATTAAAATTTTGCCCAAAAAAATCCATGTTTTCTGCCATTCACATGTCTGCATCAAAGTAGGCTTACAGCACTGAATTTTTATTAAGACACGAGATTTGTCATTTTAAAACTGATCAACCATACACATACCAGTTAAGTTTTGATAATCAATTAATCATGTATTCCCAGGAGCTGCAGGAGCTAGTTAGCCAGGAACAGAGTGTTATCATGCAGACAAGTAACGCTCTTAACCAGTGTTGTTCCAGCAACTCCTACTTCCAGGGCTCACCAGAGCAAGTGGAGTGCAACCGCCTCTTGCTTATTGCATGTAAGTATCAACACGCAAGTAACTAGATGTGTTACATACATGTATTTTATTTTCTTGATCTTCAACACTCAAAGGGCAATAGTCAGGAAAGACAGAGGGTTAAAAATCGCAAGATTTTAAAAGTAGATTGTTCAACCTTTGATTTCAGGCCAAAAACGACAAGCTTATCTGACAGAGATTCAGCGATTGAAAGAGACAGGGTGTTTAGACCCCCCAGGATCAGGGCCCAGAGGATCCCTAACCATAAGTGACATCAGACTGCCACTAAAGAAAGAGTTTGTCACCAAGATTGGAACTGCTTCAGGTAGGAGAGAAATCCGACTTGGTAGTGTCTTTCTCATTTATTGTAGAGAACAATCTGGCTGTTAAGTAATCTTACTATTATATGAAAAGATATACATATTCTGTCTTTAGTATATTATAGACATACATGTATGCACAGTGTACTTCATAAAATGTAATAGATCACTTCTATTTACAGAAAAATTTCCTTTCAATATTTTTTTCATATTTAGAGATTGGTGTTCATTTTATTTTGTAGACAACACAGTACATTATTTTCTGTTGCTGATCAGGAATCATGCCCAAGTAATAGTCACACAGATGCTGTCAACACATGATCCAATGATGAGGGGGAGTCTAGATTTTCCCAACCTGATCAAAATCCATGGTATCTGTGGCAACTTTAAACTAAACCTTGAAATATACAGCATGGTAAGGAGACGAAACAACTGCTAGACTTCAATATACCCTAGCCCCAAAGGGGGTATTCTGTTTTACCCTTGTGTGTCTGTCTGTCTGTAACAAATTTTTATCAAAGATTTCTCAGCAACTATAAATCACAGATGTTTGAAAATTTAACACTCTCTTTGTTAAGGGATGCCATATGGTGGACTTCATTTTTTAACAAATTTGATGTCAAGATGCTGTTAAATGATGACTGCTTATTTATACCCCCGCTCTGAAGGAGAGGGGGTATACTGTTTTACCCTTGTGTGTCTGTCTGTCCATCCGTAACAAAAATTTCTGTTGCATTTATCTCGGCAACTATTTATCGCAGATGCTTGAAATTTTTACACAGTATTTGTATAGGCATGCCATATCGTGGGATATATTTTTGTACCAATCAGACATCAACTTCCTGTTAAATGACGACTTTGTTTATTTTTAGCCAAAATTTTCAAACAAATTTTTGTCAAAGAATTTTCAGCAACTGTTTATCGCAGATGCTTGAAATTTTTACACAGTATTTGTATAGGCATGCCATATCGTGGGATATATTTTTGTAACAATCAGACGTCAACTTCCTGTTTAATGAGTACTTTGTTTATTTTTAGCCACAAATTTCTGTCAAAGATTTCTCAGCAACTATTTTTCGCAGATGCTTGAATTTTTTACACACTATTTGTTTTGGCATGCCATATCGTGGGATATATTTTTGTATCAATCGGCTGCAACTTCCTGTTAAATAATGACTGTTTATTTTTAGCCAAAATTTTCAAACAAATATTCGTCAAAGATTTCTCAGCAGCTATTTATCGCAGATGCTTGAAAAATTTATACAGTGTTTGTTAAGGCATGCCATATTGTGGGATATATTTTTGTACCAATCGGACGTCAACTTCCTGTCAAATGAGTACTTTGTTTATTTAAGCCAAAATTTTCAAATTTTCCTCAAAGATTTCTCAGCAGCTTTTTATCGCAGATGCTTGAAATTTTAACACACTATTTGTTTAGGAATGCCATATTGTGGGATATATTTCTGTACCAATTGGATGCCAGCTTTCTGTTAAATGTCGACTTTGCTTATTTTGCATATTTACATCAAAGCAGGGGTATCACTAGTGAGCATTGGCTCACAGATATCTTGTTTTATAGATGTGTACACAAGCTCTCTCTCTATCTCTATCTCTCTCTCTCTCTCCCCCCCCCCCCCCTCCCCCCTTCAACATCATGAACATGAATATGTGAATATTTCTTTTTTCATTTCAGTCAATATCAAGAGAAGCAATCAAGGACAAGAAAAGAAAGACTCCCAAAAAGCTTCCCAAAGGACATCTTGTACCAGGTATTCAGAAATAAATGAAGTTTTAAAATCTTATTGATTTCAGTTTCTTCATGCTGGTTAGAGTGTAATATGTGGTCAGTTGCATGTATATTAGTATATTTATGCCTAAAATCTATTTTGGGGGTAGAGGAGTTAAATATTGTAATAAAGTGCCAGATGTATCAAAAATACTGAAACTTAGTTATAGTTTGTCTTTGATAAATGGGGTGAGGCTTTGACTGATGTTGTGTAGATTACTATTTAGCCCCAAGCCCTGGCGGTCCTACAGCTGTTAGGACAACTAGCTTCACCCTAATCACAACCCTCCCCATCACCATGAGGGCCCTGGACAAGACCTGCTTCACACTGGAAAGGGTAAGTTCTCTTGCTTAAAAGCTTTGTTGAAGTCACATGTAGGTAAATGCATGAATATTTTAATTGAGAATATATCTGTGATTTGATAATAGCATTATTTATGGCTAAGTGAATTATAGATAAGGTATTCTCCATATTGGTTTTTTTTCTGCAATGTAATGCTTTTGTTGTTTCTAACAGATTCCATACTTGTCTCCTCTACATGGAACAATTTACATGAGATTGAAGTGTTTGATGGAACAAAATGTGGAGGAAAGAGGCTTTTTGGTGAGTCTCACTTTGGTATTTACATCATGAATGGTAGGCAGTGTTGCTTTAACATTAGATTGGTTAATACATGTAATTGATATGTTTTACAGACCATGTTTGAGGATGTCAGTGGGTTTGGTGCTTGGCACAGGAGATGGTCCGCTCTTCAGGGAAACAAACTCTGTTTCTGGAAGTATCCCGATGAAGAAACAAGAAAGGTCAGTAGTGTAGCTATAGAGTTTTAAGCATAAATTAAGAGAATGTAAATGGTTCAGAATTTATTTAGAAAAAATAAGAAAATACTTCAAAATTGAATTTACTGAGTAATATTTTTGGATTTGAAGAAGAAAAAACCATGGCTTTACTACAACATTTTATTTATATATACAGTTATTGGTCCAAAGGCAAGCATGATATCTTCCCAATGATTTTAGTATTATGTATATTTACAATTGCCTGTTGTTATAGGAACCAATGGGAATCATTGACTTGAAGAGATGTGTGACAGAGAAGGTGGGTCTGATCCCCCGGGACATCTGTGCCAGACCTAACACGTTTGAGCTGGTGACCGTGCGTCAGCCCCGGAGAGGGGAGGAGGACACACTGGTCAGCAAGACATACAACACCATGACATCCATCAGGTTAGTGCTGGCTTCAGCAATTGTACCCATCGCAAGGAAATAAGCTTAGAAAATTAAGCTTTGATCACATTTTACTGCTTCACATGATTTTGAATTTTACAATAAGTGTTGCATTTGTATAACTTTTCATGCAGTGCATGACATCATGAGATCAATGTATATACTTTTTAAAGATGAGAAAAACACAACTTAATATCATCCTAAGTTTATAAAAGTAAAAAAATGTTTGGAAAGCATGGTGAAGGCAGCAATGACATTCATCTACATGCTTTCAGTTGAGCATAGCTGACTTATATGGTGAATTGAAAGCTCATAGAGCAATAAATTCATAAAGTCTCCAGTGATTTTAGTTTTATACTGATTTGTTTATTTGTAGGCATATGATATCTGCTGATACTAAAGAAGAGAGAATCAACTGGTGTAACAAGATAAACCGTGCCCTGGCCAACATCAGGACATGGCACTCGGACGCTCTGCGCCCCATCAAAATGCCGACCACCAAAGAATGAAGGAGTGGTTCTCCAAGTGCAATGGATATTATCCTATAAAATCTGTGGTGTTGCAATATTTATTAGCTTTCTGTTTTAATCAAACATCAGCATATTTATGATTTATCAACATCACTCATCTTGTACCTGCTATTTATTAGTATGTATACACAGCTTGCTGTTGTAACACATTCAGCTCTGCTGTTCCTATACTTCATCAGGCACAGCCAAATATTTGGTCTGACCTTAACCTTGTTTTTAGTAAGTGATTGTGCAGGACAATGAGAAAGTCATCATCAGTTAGAATAACTTTATTCAGAATCTAGAACTAAATTGTGTGGATCACAAACTATCACTTTTCTCTCTCTCTCTGTCTTTCTGACATCTGTCTATTTTCTTCTTACTTTATATATTTACTCACTAGCAAAAACTCACCTTTTTATTTTATTATGTACATGTATTCACATTGTTTTGGGTCGATCACAGTAGATTTAATGTATCCATATATAAGTTCATCCCACCTACATTACTTCATGTGTAATACAAGGTACTATTACTCTATTGTGTTGTGTTCAATCAACTTAAATTTTATTTGTACTCCTGATATTTGCTGACTTGGTACTCGGCTTCAGTCACCATTTACCTTTTTTTATGAACTTCATTTGTTTTTGCTGTGTATTACTTGTGTGTATAAAAGCATTTTGTGATCATGTAGATAACGACTTTTACTCGCATTTGATAAGATATAATGACATACAGTAATTCATTTTTGTGTAGTCTAAATGCTACATCACCAGTAACAATTTTGGATTAAACTAAGCTAGTCCACATCTCAAGTGTTGCATTCTTTGTAGGGGGCTTAAGAATTGGGTATGAAGTTTATGTAAGCTGTATTGAAGTACATGTGTAAGGACTAAACATCACCATTTTCTTCTCTGTGGATGAATTTTTTTTTTTAAAATGGGCGTTTTTATTCCTAAAACTCGGAAAGTAAAATTTATATGGTGGAGAGTGGGTGTTTACGTGCCTCTGAAAAGATAAACCTTCTTTAAATACGAGACAGTTTTGTGTACTCTTACATTGAAGTCCTTTGGGTTTACCGTGGTCATCGTAATGAAAATTGAAAAAACATGAAATATATAACATAATTGTGTGTGTCTGTGTATGGAAAAATAAATTAACAAACTTGTCCCCCGACATCTTTTAGACGGTGTCAGAATTATGAAATTAAAATATTGTAGATTACTTTTTAAGGAAGGAGTCTTTTCTGGTTTTCGACTTGTCAAACGTAAATTTGATTAATTGTTCATTAAATCAAGATGAAAGGAAATTAAAATAGTATATTTTTCTTTCTTTTTTACTATCATACAACTTGGCATAAAAAAATGTAATCAATGTTTAGAATGGAACAAGGACTATATTTTTGGCGTAGGAAAATATCACATGTTGCGCAATTCAGAATAGCTGCAGATTATATATATATATAATGAGTCTGTTTTAGCATTTTAAAAATAATAACAATAATGTTGGATTTTTTTACTAATGTGAACTAATAATATGATACTTGGGTTTCAGAATATGTTTTTAAAATATGATTTGCCTATCAAATAACATTTTTATAAGCTTTTTAAAGCGCCCATTCTATACATTGATTTTTGTGAAAAAATCACTAAAATCAGTTTTTCTCTCTTATGAAACGGTCAATATATTAGCTTTTCTGTCAATTTATATCTTTATATAAAGTCTTCATAATACATAAAAATTAGAAATATTTTATTATTGGAAGCATAAAAAAATAATCAAAATTTCTTCAAAATCAAAGAAAATTAGAGGAAATGCAGGCTAAGCAATATCAATTTTAGTATAAATATTTATTCCAATTTAGTAGTATAAGCTGATAGACACTCTCATGGTCTATGATTTCATTGAAGATTTGAATCTTCAAATCTTAAACAAATGTCTACAGAACTATAAAGAGCTACACTTATTTTAATCACTCTTTACGTTGAGGAAAAAGGTAGTGACCTTGACCTGACCTTTATCCGAAAACAAAAAGGTCAAATTAAATTAAACTTATAGAATCATTAAGTAATATGATCCGTTTGACTGTGTCAAAATTTCATGCATTTCTTATTATAAGAAGTATGTTTGATAATAAAAAGACTCCTTCCTTAAGTTAATCGAAATGCTTTGTTTTTGTGCTTAAATACGTTAGAGTGACATAAAAAGTATAATGTACATGATTGTATAGCCGTTATAAAATTAATCCAGTACAATTTTTGGACCCTTGAACTTTTATAAATTGATCCAGTAGAGAATAACAAATCTTTTACCATAAATTTAAAAACCCAAATATTTTCACAATGGGTGGAATTTATTTCCTCATTCAATTTTGACACAGACGCCTATTTCTTTTAATATGATAAGTCCCCGCACTATAATAATCGAAGTACATGGGGATAACATTATCATTGAAAGAAATATTTTTAACGTCCGACGCCTGTGAATTTTGAGGATTTGGAAATAAATTTAAGAATTTTTTTTAAATGTTTCTCTAAACAGAAATGGAACGGATCGATCGATTTGGGAATTCTATGACATTTGATCAATACAACTGTTGTATGCTATTCGTTTATAAATTTATGCTGCAAAAACTTCTTGCAGCTTTTACATGTAACGATTTCCAACTGGATAATGCGTTCTGTTTCATGGTTCTGCACGCGTGGAAAGATTGTCAAATGTGCCATAATAAAAGAATATTATAATAAAGTTTACAAATCGTAATTAAGGAGGCTGGGAGGCCGAAAATGACCCTCAGATTTACATTAATATAAAAAAAAATGATTTACTATGCTATAATAAAACTATTATTTACAAGAACAAAAGTCACACCTCTTAAATCTCTAAACAGAGGTCTTCTTTTGAAGATTATATGGGCTACTTTTGAAGAAGATTATATTTGGTCTAAACATTACGACCGTTAATGTATCGGGCGTTTACTTCGCATAAATATGAAGATGCATACCAAATATAGTCCTTTTTAAGTCAATACATGGCAAATTATTATATGAACACATATTTAAAATGATTCATTTCATCCATTTATTTGCTCGTATTTATCTGTTAATTTCGTGTGCAGATGTGCAAATGCTCTGTGGGTATTTATAAGTAATGTGTTAATGTGTATTTTACGTTTCTAAGTCAACGCACAGTCATTGGAGAATCATGCAGATGACAGAAGGAAATGTCACGACATAAGAAAACAGCTAGACTTTCTTTATCACCTATCATAGATACCGACAAAATTCACGTATATTACGACATGTATGTCGAAAATTTTAAAAATTATATATTAACCAACGTCCACTTTTTCACTGCATGAACCACAGTGCCAAATTATTAAAACAAAATTTCAAACTATTTTCTGTTTATGGTTGAGATTTACGAGGTTATTTAAGGGTACAATATATAAATAGTGCCTGTTTGGGAGGGTAACAGTTGAAATTGACACCCCGAGAAAAGGATTGTCAACCGACGCGAAGCGGAGGTTGACAATGGTTTTCGAGGGGTGTCAGTTTCAACTGTAATCCTCCCAAACAGGCACTATTTATTTTATTATACTGAATGTCTTAATATGAGAGAATGTTTTACTACTTTTATATAAAAAAGACATGAATTCTACGGCGAACCGTACGCACATGTAACAATTCGTTGTGTTACCCGTTGCTAACGCTGAGGGTAATAGAATGGATTATCAACTGCGTCAAAACCAATCAGATTTCAGTATTTAACATGAAAGTATAATAATAGCGATTGTCATAACCCCATGATATATTAAATTAAGTATAGCATCTTAGTTCGTATTATTCAAAAAGGAAAACATTTCTGTTCTTAGTTCAAAGCTAAACAAATTATATCTTACAAATATTAGATGGATCTTATGGTCAATTTGTTGACCATCCAGCCTCCTTAAAGAAGCATGGTCACGATTTCGGTCAAAATGTATTTTTCTGTTTTTATTATACAATGCTTTAGTAATGCATCTCTAATTATCAAATGAAAGAGAGTCAGTCGTAGCAGGCACATAGCATCAGAAGGGGGGGGGCTCCCCCCCCCTTTTCTCGCAGCAACAAATTTCTTAAAATTTACATATAAAAAATGGAATTATCATGGGGAGTATGTAAAAAATTGATATGAAAATAAGGAAATGAGGAGTGAAATTGAAGTTATATAATAAGCCGGCCTGCCCCCCCCCCCCCCCCCCCCCACACACACATACGGATAAGTATTTTGAAGATGTTGGAAAACTAAAAAAATTTTTTTTTTTTTTTGCTTGTCAAGATTTTTTTGGATGAGTCTGACCCCCCCCCCCACTTTCAAAAACGATGCTACGTGACTGCGATGAGATATAAGTAAGATACAGGGCTCAGAATTCTTCGTTATATGTAAACAAGGCTCGTGTCCTGTTTTTGTTTACAAAGGTTAAATATACCAGTAAAAAATCTTTGTCAAGCTGATTTGTCTATCTTCTTATCTATTATAAGCATAAATAAACAGTTCCTAACGTTTCATACGTTCATTTTGGGTCTAAAACTGGAATTCTCACTTCAACATTCAAAATGTAAACAAATTCTTTGTTTACATACCAAAGAATTGTAAGTTCTTTAACTCGCTTATAACTCGACGGATGACACTCAAAGTTTGGTTGCCTATTAAAAAAGTGTTACTGAAGTATGTAAACATTAAAATCGGAAAAATAATTTTTTAATCAAAAGCGTGACCATGTCCCATTAACAGCCAATAGTAAAACATTGGATGATATTCAATATTTCATTATCACTAAATAGGATCCTCGATACCCTGTGACTTCTATATTACAGTACGCCACAGCATGGCGATTTTACCCATCGTGAAATTGTTTATATACCGCCTACATTGAAGTTTTGTCTTCCATCTCTGTAGCGCAACGGATGAAACTTCGATCTGCTGACCCGCAGGTCCCGAGTTCGAATACTACAGGAAAGAACTAAATTTTTCTATGATATTAGTCAAATTTGGCCCCCATAATTCGCCTTTTTTAAAAGTGTTTCAGGTACATTAATTTTTTGTGTTACTTTTTAGAAGAGTTTACAAAAAAAATGTTCTTCGCCTATTTTTTTTTTTTATTTATATGCACTTACTGGCAGTATATGACGTAATAAGTGACACTATTTTTAGATTTAAATCAAAATCAATCAAGAATTGACATATTTCTTATCTTTTTTCGAATGGGAAATATCGAGCGACTCTTTGAACATGAAAGAACTTTTTGTCACTTTTAAGTACTGGATAGATACATCTTTGGTGAAAATATTTTGTTTGTTCAAGTAATCGCTCAATGTTTTCAAAAAGAAAATCTGCTTGAAAACAAGCCGTTGTATGCTAAAAATGCAAAAAATGGTGGGAAAGGGTAAACTTTATGATGTCTTATTTTTAAAAAGTGGGCACTCAAATTGAAATGAAAATTATGAAAAAACTTGAAATGTATATCTGTACATATAAAAAAAAGAATTACAGTAAAATGACGATGTTCATTTAAGGGGCCATTTTAGGCCAAAACCATATATAGTCCTTTTTCTCCACACTTTGAAGTTTTTTCTGTCATTTTTAAATTTAACAGGTGCTAAAAACTATAAGTACATGTAAACTGTAATTTAGGTCGGGCTTGTATGAACAAGTAGGCAGAACTTTGAATTTTTCCCATAAAGTTTGGAGTTGAGGTTCTCAAGTTCAATATATGTTTACAAAATTTTAAATGTAATTTTTCAAGGAGATTAGTGTTATGAAAACCCCAAACTTCGCATCCATATAATAATATTGGTTTGATAATTTTATCGAACATGTCTACTTTACAATCAATTGTTAGATTATGTGTTCTGCACTTCCCAATAACACCATACATTGCTTTAGTAGCTTTATCAAACAGTTCTTTAACATTAAGATTAAAAGAGTTGCTTTTACAAAAAGTAACACCCAGGTATTTAAAGTTGTTAACAATTTCTAATTGGGAACCTTCAAAAGTAAAACAGTTGGTTTGTTTACCTCTACCAAACATTACAACTTTAGTTTTTTTACTGTTAACCTTAAGACGCCACTCTTTACAATATCTAGAAAAAACATTGAGTAAGTGTTGAAAATCTTCTGGATTTTCTGACAATAAGATGGTATCATCTGCATACAATAAGACAAAAAGGTTTAAATAAATATTAAGATCTTTCTTAATGTTATCAGACAAGCGTGACAAACCTCTGACATTGTTTGTATAAAGATACTCCTCAAGATCATTTAAATATAGTGAAAATAAAAAAGGCGACAAATTTTCCCCTTGTCGTACTCCAACTGTACATTCAAAAAATTCTGAACTTAATCCATTAACCAGAACTTTTGACTTAATACCTTTGTACATATTAGTAATAATTTTAAAACATTTTCCATCATTCGTCCGCCGTCGTCCGTTAGCCATTTTAAATTTATACTTCTTTTTAAAAAAAACAAGGCCATTTGTTACCATTTTTGTTTGAGGTACATGTATCTCACGGGTAAGAGAATCTAAATTGCGAACTTTATTACTTAACCACCCCAAGACATCGAGACCAAAAATGGGGGGGGGGGGGGGTTGAGGTCAAATTCTTAAACATCTTCTCTATTCCCACACATGCACTGATGTGAAAAATGTAAATGCGTGGTTATATGATGTCCATGATGCCCTTCCTAATTTGTGAAATGCACGGCCCCTGGGTCAGGGGGGTCAGACCCTAAGGCGGAAATTTAGCACTATTGGCACTCAGTAAGATGTTAAGGATAGGAAAGGGTCTAGACATGTACACGGATATTCTTCAATAAACAAAGTTAACTACTGGTAGAAAATCATTGAGACGCTGACAGGATTCCACCTGTATAGTGCAATTTTATATATTTTTCTCTGAGTGTGAATATAATTATGTACACTGATATATAGCTACTGCTACTCTCTCTCTCCCTCTCTCTCTCAATCGGGTTCGGTATACGTTTTTTAAACACCAATTACTTTCGAATTTCCTCAAAATATGCCAGTGAAGATGGCACGTGCGTCTTGTGGTCGCGATTATCACTGTTGTCCTGATATAAATACAGCAGTAGAAACTGCTTGTAAATCTGGGTAAGATTCATAACGCAATTTCTTTGTGTGTATTGCATTTTACATGAGATTGTACTTGTGTTTTTGAATATTTGAAACTTTGCAAAATATCCAATGTTTACCTGGTTCACTTATAATTTATCTTGATTCAACGTTGAAAAATGATATAGACGTGTCCTGTGATCTGTTGTGTAATAAATGTCGGTGTTTTGGTACCAGGCTAATTTGGCTAACCCGAAATTAGTTTTCAACAAAATTCTGTAATAATAGTCTTCTTGTGTCCATAATATGATCAGTTATTCAAAGAAATGGTTGGCTTAGTGGCTTCATGGAGATCTACTTTAAAGTACATACATGTATAACCTTGATGCAACGGTACAACCTTTTTTTCTTAGATTTGATCTCAACTTGTATATTTATTCCATTATATATCCATCATGGACAAATTTGTTATAACTTCATAATATGCATGGATAATATCAGTAAATTTCTTTTTAATTGTTTTATGATAAAAATGATAAAGAAATACTATAAGGTTGTGGGTCAGAAACACACATAAAGAACCCACAAACAATAGTTATATAAACAAATATCTTTTGATTAATTAAATGTAATTGACACACAATACAGGGTTCAACATTAACATTAGTCTTTTAGTTTCAGACTGATAGATTTTTAATTGGACTAACAAAATCTGTGCCTAGTCAGTCAGTTTAAGCATATGTATAAAAAATTAAAAAAAGGTCTGCTAAAAAACTACCGATCGACAGTTTTCAAGATTTTATTTGGAAACTCATAATGTATTGTAGCATCTTTAGCATGGCATATGATTATAAAAAAAAATCATTGCTTACACTTTTTTTAAAAGTGGTTTAAATTGAGTGAAATGTTAAATAGATTTGAGTCATGACTCATGATTCAATTTAACTGTGTTAAATTAACACATTGCTGCAATGAAAACAAAGGAATGAAGCTGTCAGACTTTTTTAAAACGTATTTATCCATAATTGATTTCCGTATGAAAGGGCTTTAACTTATGTATCGGTAGTTTACTTTACGTATGACCATCACCTCCATCTTTCGATACATAATACAATGTATATAAACAAAACAAGACATGGTATATGTTGCTCTTTGCCACCAGCGTGACTTTAATTGTTACATAACATTGTAACACATTGCCTAAGGTTATATAAAATTATATTACGAAATACTATAATTGAATTTTAATTGAATTATGTCGCAATTCTGCATTTGATCTTAATATGATGTAACTATAATTAATTTCCGAATAGTGATTAATAATAATATACAAATATGAATTTTACTAATTGGCTGTATTGAGAAACTGAAATCGAAAATTGGTTACGTAATATTGTCAAACAAATTCCTTGTGGTCTTAAAAAGCTCTGTACATCTACAATAAAATACATGCATGAAAAAAGAGAAGGTGAAAAAAAATCAAAAATAAAGAAAAATAATATAAAATATTTAACACTGGAAAGGTGGAGGGGAGGTGGTGGAGTTTTAAAGAAATGGTCCGAAGGAACAGAATCAGTATTCAAAGGTGTTACCCGTGCGGCGTCCTGAAAGAAAGTGAATTGAATTAGCGCGTCTTCCTAAACAAAGAGAGTCCCTAGAATTCCCACGTTTAATTTCATTGGTCAAATGATGACACCAACATTACGTGACCAAATAGAGCACTCTCTTCTTTTTGATAATACACATTTAAAAGTGCGATAACTCGTAGTGAGAAAAATTGTAAAATCAATATATATAAACTTAAAATTCCTATATTGAGACTGTTGAAATTTAAGAATTTTTTATCACTTTTTCTTTAGATTTGATTTTGTGTGTCTGCCAATTGTGAATCCAAGATACAAACGTGAATTTATTCATGGTCCAGCAAAGAATCGGCCTGGTCCTCTTTCGAGATCTGACCTTGTTTTATCAGGCCAAGGTAGTAGGCTTTTGTAATCAAGCACAGTAGAAACTGTATTATAAACTGGTAAATGAGACGGATAAGGCATCAATTTATCAAAGTTCTATAAAAAAAAATTATACAAGTTCTGAGCATCAATTTTTACACAGAGATTTATAAAATTGGAAATGAAATTTATTGAAGTTTATAAAAATATATAGGTCCAGACTTTCCAGTTCTCTTTGAAGTTTATATTTTCAATTATTAGAATGTAATTTTGAAATCAACATGATGAATCAATGATTTACCTAGATTGGAGTACATTGATTGTCGGCAAAACATCACCATGGTTACAGCTGGACTCGAGAGTTGAAGTTATTCGAAAGAACTCTGAAGCTGTAAGATTTTTTTTGTGTCATTGTGTAAAGAAGAAATAAATGGTCTACAAATATTTGATATCTGTTCTTGGCAGACACAGGAGTACTTTATTTTTGGTCTGCATTACCAGGAAAGCCATCAAATTGTAAACCACAAAGACCTAATATTCTTCCACATGTACAGCTATCCTTTTTAAAGCAATGGTGATAGTACATGTATTTCAGCTATTTTTTTCTCATTCTCATTTCACAATTTTGTGTTTTTCAAGGGATTCAAACAGGAGTTGGCATTTGCAAGCCACCTTGGGCTCCCAGCCATATTAATTCAACTGAAACATGGCAAGAATGCCAACCTAGCAAGATGTCTCAGTGAACAGATCCAAGCAGCTTACTTCCAACAAGTAAAGACCATGTACTCTGTTTAGCTCAGCACAATACTGTAAAAAAACAGCAGTGAACATACATATTATAATAAATTAAGGCTTCATCAAAGTCAGTTTCATTTTTGTAATTTTAAAATTGTATTAAAAACTTCATGGATGAATTGAGTTAAAAATGAATGGAAATCTCTCATCCCTAGTGCTTCACTATATTGTAAACATGTTAAATTTATTGCATGACCTCTCATATTAATAAATGGGTAATCTACATTTATTAAGAAGGTACAGGTAGATTAATTTGTCTTGATTGGATTTTTTCAGCAATACTGGATCCAGATCCCGCTGATATCGGCTCGTGACCAGGCAGACTGTCTGATGGAGGGGGGACAGACAGACGAGGAGAGAGAGCCCCAGGATGACACCTGGAAATGGTCAGTGTATAGAATAGAAAGTGCTCTTCCTGGCTTGTGGTATTTACCTGTGTGCTGTTTAGTATTTTTACATGTTAATGTATTTATCATTACAAAAATCTTTTAAAATTTACATTATAAGTCTTGTTTACAATTTTGCAGTTATGATAAGGAAAGTAACCTCTGATTCTTCACACTCTTTCAGAGATTATTTAAAATGTAAAAAATAGGGTATAAAGGAATTTTTGGAGAGGGGTTGTTATTTTGTTATATCATATTACATTTTTACAAGTACCTGTACTTCATAAGTTTTTGTTATATAATATATGACTTTTTACTTTGCAGGTGGCATGAGTTTAGAACTCTGTGCGACTCTCAGAGGAGAATCAATGTTGTTCTGGAGCTGTCCACTAATCTGCCAGATGAGGAGGTATTGGACCGATGGCTGGCCGAGCCAATCAAGTGTGTCATGGTATCCACCAATCTGTTTCTGACCAATAAGAGAGGGTATCCTGTGTTATCAAAACCTCAACAGAGTTTCCTTAAAAAACTGTTCAAGGTACACAAACTGTTCATTATACTGTATATGTTTTACACTACACAAACTTGTCCATGGGGAAGGGGAAGAAATATTGGAAGCTGTTTTTCCATCTGTCCTTCTGTCCATCTTTCGTTGGACATAATTTAACATAAAAATAATTGAAGAACAAGTGCATGAATTTATGAGCACTCTTGGTTAACAAATAAAGATGTGCTCAAGTTATTTTGAAATCGCATGGGCAAGTTTTCTTCCATCTTTTTTTCATTTCTCAACTTCACTGACCCAGTCATATTTCATTAGATTGTGGTGTCATGTCTCAAAGACATATACAGCCTACTCCGGATATATGAAATTCAGAGGACCGTGCAAATTAGTTAAAAGTTATTGTAATTCAATATAAGCGAAATCGACTGATGTGAAGCCGCCATTTTTAAAAGTTTAATCCCGATCTAAAATAAAGAAGAAAAAAACCCAAACAAATTATTTGGTCATTGTTTATTTATTACAGTGAACAGATAACATGGAATATTAGTCCATAAAAGTTTAATTTATATATCAGAAAGTTTTTTAGGTTTCATTTTGTTAAAATCTTAAACCTCATCAAAATGCTTAATCGCATTTAATTACGTTTCAAAGAGAAATCATTAGACTCAAACGCTTTAAATAGAGCTGAACACTGCTTGTCTAACGTCGTAAGTGTACTCGGGTTAATCTCAAAATCCTTAGCTATTTTGAATTTATGCTTCGTCCTTTTATCAATAGCCATTAGTTACTAGTTTGTAATTATAGTGTCCAAATATAAGGTTTTTCTTTTCTGTGAGGTTTCCATATTACGTCTAGCCTCAATAGGTCCGTATGCGTAAACACAAAGAATTCAAAAGTGAATCAATTTTATTTTATTTTTTAAAAGAAGTATAAAAACACATAAGGTGAAAACTTCAAAATTCACACCTTTGTATATCAAAGGGTCAATCAGGCATTATTACTGTCACAAAACGGGACGACAGCCATCAGGGAGTACTTCAATATAACAGTTATAAAAACCACTCATTATCACCTCTGGGGACCGATCAGTGACTTCAATATAAGCTATGTTTCAAAATAGGCGATTTCGTTATAACTGTTATTTTAATGCAAAGAATATGAGAGGCTATAACTGGGGATTTATTTCTATTTCAAAATAAGTGGAATTTCAAAGTGTAAAGCGATTTCAATAAACGTGGAGTAAGCTGTATATAAGATTAGGATGGGAATGGTAAAATGGAATAATCATGTCTGACTGTCACGTTGTTTATCTTACTGTCTGAGCCTCCACATTTGTGTTAAGTCTAAAACTAATGTCAAAGACTCATACTTGGTAAAAAGTTGAACATGGTACTGACCTTTTTCTATTTAAATTGTTGACAGCTCTAGTTAATAGACATTAGAATTAGAGTACATTTGAATATGTAGGTTTGTTTGTCAACAAAAAATATTTTGAGAGAAGTGTGCATGACTTTAACCTGGGCAAGGTTAGTCCTTCTTTTGGACTGCTCTAGTTAATAATTGGTTGTGTTGTAACACTAGACTCAGAATACCTGTAGGTTTGTTTGTCAACAGAATTTTTTTTGGCTTGAGCAGCTGGACATTCAGATAATCCTGACCGGGGCAGACAGACACCCAGACAAAGGCCTCCACACCTACCAGCAGTACCTGGATCACCTTTGGCAGGTAAGACATCAAGACACAGATCTCCAACAGTACCAGCATTGCCTGTACATGGATAACCTGTGGCAGGTAAGTGCAAGTCTGACCTGTAGAAGAGACGGGGCTTACATGTATGTTCTCTCTCATCTTATCTGTGCGGAAAACATATTATATACTGACACTTTAAAATATTATTTGAAATTTTTATTAATATAGGCTATAGATGAAAATGTTTAGAACTCATTATGACATGACTTAAAGGAATTACGTGTATATACATGCATATGTGAGGTTGGTAAATGATTTAATACAGAGCAAGCCTAAACGGTCATATATAAACCTTATGTAATGTAGAATATATATTAGGATAGGCACATGAATGCTCATGAAAATTAATCATTGCACAAACCCTTTTGGCATCTGACCAGTATTCATATGCATGTATGTGTTTGTTGCAAATGTTAGCCTTTTATAAATTCACTGCCTTTTTTAGCATGAGAGACAAACTTTTAAGAGATTAAGCACTGACTCAGTTGATCACTTGGTTTTTTTGTCTTCCATAGACTAGGTCCCCTCCTGATCCCATCACACAGTTTGCAAAGGGCTACGAGGACTACTTGCAAAGTCCACTGCAGGTATGAATGAAAAAAACTAGCTGGCTCCTTATAACATTGACTTAAAAAATGTGCAATTTGTTCTAAAAATATATCATTGTACCTTGTGATTTTTCTGCAGCCTTTGATGGACAACCTAGAATCACAAACTTACGAAATCTTTGAGAAAGACCCTGTCAAATATTCCCAATATCAGAAGGTCAGTTTTCTTCTTGTAAAAACCAATGTTCTTGTCAATAACATATATATTTCAAAACTGGAAACTCAGACTGGGTAACTTCGGAAATAATTGTAAAAAGATGTAAAGTCAAAGTGTTACTCTCATTGTTTCTTCAGGCTGTGTACTATGCCCTTCTGGGTAAGATCAAACCAGAGGAAAAAGAAACAAAGAGTGTGTAAGTAGTCACATGTTCATATTGTCATATATTTGTATAAACTACCATTCTATTTATGGTCCTTTTTTGTGGGAAATATCAGTTGGAAAGGAAAGAAGATGTGTTCTCTGTTGCAGTGTTTTAATGGTGGTTGGGGCTGGCAGAGGACCCCTTGTGAGGGCCTCCATTGCCGCTTCCCATCAGGCAGATAGAAAAATTAAGAAGGTGTATGCGGTGGAGAAAAATCCTAATGCTGTAGTGACGTAAGTACCAGCTATCATTGTAACAAGGGTGCTTCAGGGATACTGAGGTTTTGTTGAAATTTGTAAACTTTCGAGGCTGAGACAATGTTTTGTTGTTAACAGTCTGGAGAATATGAAGGACGAGATGTGGGGAGACCTGGTGGAGGTGGTGTCATGTGACATGCGGTTGTGGGAGGCGCCCGAGAAGGCAGACATCTTGGTCAGCGAGCTACTTGGGTCGTTTGGAGATAACGAACTCTCCCCGGAATGTCTGGATGGAGCTCAGAGATTTCTGAAGGGTATTGGACTATTACTAGTTTATTTATTGTATGTATCTAGTCATATAGTTTACTAAATGATATGTAGGTACATGTATATGTTGATTATATAAAAGTAAAACTCAGCACAGGAACCAATGCATGTTGAAAGACTACGATGTTGTTTTTCGATGAAATGAATATAAAAATGAGTTTGAAAGATTGTAGTTTTGTATTTTATTTAGAAACTATGCAGTACAACTGCAACTGCAGAGCTTATGTACATGTAATGATATTTAGATACTGTACAGGCAAACAGGTAGGATAGGGAACCATCAACAGCTACCAGGATATACATGTAGCTGTTATGCATAGTATAGAAGTTACATGTAAACGGTGAAATGAGTAGAAGTATTAAATTTGTGTATGGTTTTCAGATGATGGTATCAGTATTCCTTGTGAATACACATCCTACATGTCGCCACTACAGTCAGAAAAGCTGTACAATGAAGTCAGAGTGTGCAAGGACAACACCCCCTCCAACAAACCGCTAGATGTAAGTACTGGATTAGAATTGTACATGCGGGCACCAAGTTATATTCACATCTTCCAAGTATGATTTCCTCTATTTCTTACAGAAACTTATAGTTAATTCATTGTTCTAAAGAAACAGCCAGTCTGAAATTATCACCCCCATTTATCATTTGGTCAAAACCTTCATCGAACTAAAAGAAAATCATGGACTGAACAAATTAATCAGGATAATGTCAGACGCAAAATCCCATTTAAGACAACTTGGCAATTTCTTTTATTTAACATACTGATGTACATTAACGAATAATTTAGTTATTTTTACTTTCTCTTTATGATCAATTCATTAATTTGTTAAAAGAAAGATGTTTTAAAATATAAACTATAAAATGCTTTTTTTTTGGTGATTCATGCGGGTTATGATGGTAGCGCTAATTTCACATAACCAGCTATCATCAAAGAAAGCATTTGAGTGTTTAAATCAAACTTTAAACAATATTTTGATTGACTACAATCTTAAAGTTATTATTGATATATAATCAACCTTATTCATAAATCACATTAGTAAATTTATATTTATTATATGCTTCTTAACAAAGATTTTTGTTTCTTCTATTTTCATATTTAGTTTATTTTTTAACTCTTGCAGCACAATTTTGAGACCCCCTATGTGGTACGCCTCCATAACTGTCAGGTGCTTGCTCCTCCACAGGAAGTGTTCCACTTTAAACATCCAAACAGAGGTCAGTAATCTTACAGCCACTGCAATGTGTAGGTACAATAGAAACAGTTCAGTATGTATATAGATATAGCAAAATGATGGATATACACCCAACACAATGTGTAGGTACAATAGAAACAGTTCAGTATGTATATAGATATAGCAAAATGATGGATATACACCCAACACAATGTGTAGGTACAGTAGAAACAATTCAGTATGTATATAGATATAGCAAAATGATGGATATACACCCAACGCAATGTGTAGGTACAGTAGAAACTATTTAATACGTACACAGATATAGCAATATCATAGATTACATCTACAGTGTGTAGGTACAATCTATAGAAACTAGTACAGTGGCCTCCAGGTATAACAAGCTCGGATAAAACGAGGTATCGCTTACAACGAGATGATTTTATGGTCCCAAAATATTTCTTTATTATTTCCTTTTAAAAAATACTGGATACAACAAGATTGTTTATAACGAGACCCGTTTATTATGAGGTTAAAATTAGTTGTACGCGCTATCGGATATAACGAGGTACTCGCTGCATGCTTGATTACACACGCTGGTTCCAGGTAACTAACGGTATGGCCATGTAATTTTCACAGGTATGTATACACAGGACAACAGATTAAAAGTATTCAGAAATAATAATGAGTTGCAATGTTCACAATCATGGCTTCGAAGTAAAAGAAAAGGAAAACAATTTCACCAGAAACAATAGGTCTTTTTTAGATATAATTGGTGCCCGTTAGTTGTAAACGCTATCGGATATAGCAAGGTACTCCTGGCAAAGGAAAGTAATTTCGCTAGAAACAATAGGACTTATTTAGAAATAGTTAACAATGAATGAAAAATTAAAAGTGAAATTGCAAAGGACTATGGATTAACTTCGAGTACATTTAGTACAATTTTATAAAAAAAACAAGATTTAGAAAGCTTGGAAGAGTTAGCAGACTTGTTGAAAAAACCCTGTGACTAAAAATAGCGATACCGACAATCACACAGTTTTTGTCTCTCGTGAAGTGAAAGTAACACATGTTTAAGATTGTAGACGTAATTATTTTATGGTCATTGACATGAATACGCTGTAATTATATTATTTTTCAACAATGTGTGAAAAATTATAGGTATTTATATAACTATCACGTGTTTGTAAATGTTATTTGAAATGAACAACGATTACGTGTCACCTGACCTCAGATATAACGAGTATCGGTTGTAACGAGAAATAAAATGATGTCCCCAGCATCTCGTTATACCCGGAGGCCACTGTATGTTTACAGATATCAAATGAGTATATTCAACCATCAAAATGTGTAGGAACAATAGAAACTGTCATTAAAATATAGTACCCAAATGTAGAAAAATCATGGATATATACTCCACAATGTGTATGTACTATGTAGAGTAGAAACTGTTAATAAAATATTTACACAAATGTAGAAAAATCATGAATATATACACCACAATGTGTAGGTACAGTAGACCTGTTGAATATGTGTTGAATAAAAAAAGTGGATAAACACACTGCAATGTGTAGGTTTATAAGAAACTGTTAAATGGATTTACACCCTTTGCAATGTGTAGGTACAGTAAAAACTGTGAAATATATATACAGATCTAACAAAATTAATATTGTGTAGGTCCTAAGTATCACTGACTGTATGAGTCCCTCACCAGCTGTAAGAAATTACTCAGCAATTATCATTTTATTTCACTTTGACTTCAAATTATTGTCTCGTCTCAAAATTAATTTCTCATTTTCACTGCGCCTCCAAATTAACGCAAGACGGTTGATGTTAATTATAAATTAGAAAACAGTATGATCAGTCATCGAACAATTATCACCTTGTAGGACACGTGTTGTTTGAAACATCCCGTTACAAATCTAACACCCGGAGCCATTTAACTGACCAAGTAAAGGTGTTGATTAGGTACCACGAGTGTAAAAAAAAAAAAAAATAGGTTATGAAAAAAGGGACTGTGGTTTGACTTCAAGGGATCAAGGGTTATGAAAAATGCAGAAATCACGAGTAAATTTGCTTAGTTTCAAGTACCGGTACATAGGAAAAAAAGCAATGTACATACACATATGTAGCAAAATCTTGAATATACACCTACCACAATGTGTAGGTACAGTAGAAACTATTTTTAAAATATGTACGCAAATGTAGAAAATTCTGGATTTATTCATCCCAATGTGTAAGCACAGAAGAACTGTTGAATATGTACACACACACACACAAATAAAAATCATGTATATATACACTACAATGTGTAGGTACTGTGGAATTATTAGAATTTGTCTGACTCAATTTTCGTGGTATTCATGAATCCCCCTTGAATTTACATCATCGACGAAAATGAAATTTGAAAGAGTAAATTTTCTTACTGAAACTGAAAACAGATCAAGAATTTACGTCCCCACAAATGAGCAAAAAACCACAATCCACAAAAATTTGCCCCCACAAATTCAAATGATTCCACAGTTTATAAGACACTGTTAAATATATACAAAAATATAGGGAAAACATGGATTTACACCGTATGAAATGTGTAGGTACAGTGGAAACTGTTAAGTATAAGTTAAGTTACACAAAATGTTGCAAAATAATGAATTTACACCCAAGACAGTATGTAGGTATAATGGAAACTGTTAAGTATGTATATAGATATAGCAAAACCCAACACAATGTGTAGTTATAGTAGAAACTGTTAAGAATGTACACAGATATAGCAAAATCGTGGATATATAACTTCCACAATGTGAAGGTACAGTAGAAACAGTTAAGTACTTGCACAGATATAGGGAAATAATGAATACAATATACAGGGAAATATTCGCCCCCGTTTTATTTTCATCTCTTTCAACCTCATTTTCAGTAGGCAAATTTAAGACTGAAATCCAGTGTCCCAAAATATCTTTCCTAAAAACACAACTTTGTCTGCATGGTGTTTGCAAGTAAAGAAGAGCACAAATAACCCTGTTCATGTACAGTGTATACAATACTGTACATCTGGTTTTTTTCGTGTGTCACAAAATTTGCAAAAATTTGGCAAATATGTAGTATTTTTAATTTGCGTCAGTCAATTTTTGCGATTTTTAAAGATTCTTATGGAAAATAGTACAAGATGTAATTTCTGCATATTCAATATTATGCGATTTGACAGGGATCGCGAAAAAAGTGATATTAAAATTAGATCATCGTGAAAATTACCGGAAATACGGTATTGACCCAACACAATGTGTGGTAGAAACTGTTAAATATGTATACAGATATAGCAAAATCATGGATATACACCCAACACAATGTTATTATGGACAACACACTAGAATTTGATGGTACAGTAGAAACTGTTAAGGCCACCCAAAGTTAATTTGACATATAACGTCATTTCAAAATACTAAACCAACGAGGGAGGGTGATAAAATTTCAGCTAACATTATTTTTAAATAAATAGTTTTTCATATTTTCATCAATACAAATATGGTGTGTATATGTAGGCTACCTCTTTAGCAGTGATCTTTCCTGTCAATCCCATTGAGTATCTGATCTATAGTACTTAATGTGCTCCAAACATTGAACATTTCTACAGCCTGCATAATAGGAATAAAATCAAACTTGAAAAGATCAAATTTTTATTGGGGTCTGTTCATTTTTTTTAATATGTGTATTGGTGTTGAATGATAAAATCTGTTATAGCAATTTCCAAGTTTTAAAGTTTCAAAAGATAGCAATAAATATTGTTATTAATTTCCATCATATTTTCTAATAACCAAATGTATCTACAAAACCTTCAATTTACAATACATCGACCTCCCCCGATGAGGATTTTATTTTTAACACTTCAGTAAGCGCACCCAGTAGTTGTGGGAAGGAAACATGTTTATTGTGAATTTGCTATAATCATTATTACAGTTTGCTGTACTTACGATAACGAATTTGCAATATGGATAATAATAAAATGGCGAATTCAACATGTAGATTCCTAGGAAATTGTTATTTTAAAACAATAAAATGCTTTCTTGGGTGATTCATGCTGAATATGAAGGTGGCGACAATGCAGAAAAATAAATAACCCGCTAACACGGGATATGTAAATTTTTTCTGCAATGATCACTACCTTCATAACCCGCATGAATCATCAAACAAAGCATTTTGATGTTTATATTTACATCTTTCTTTTAACAAATTAATAAATTGATTGTAAAATGTAAGTTTAATTAACTAAATTACTGTTAATGTACATCGATACGTTGATTGCTCTATCACTATGTAAGGTTGTTTATCCAAGATCTAGGTTCACGTTCATTAACATGGCACAAAAAAGGGTTAGGGTGGGGGATATGTTTTGTTTTTAGACAGCTCTAGTTTATATACATAAAAACTTCATGTACTTTTAGAGTTGTCTCCCTTCATATATCATATACATGTACATGTATGTGTACACATGTATAAATTGTCTTCTAAAAGGAGTTGTGTAATGTCTGTATGATATAGATTTAATTAATAAAGGCAAAATTGAGAATAAAACTCAAAATTTGACTGTTACTTTGACTGTTTTGGTTCCTGTCTATTTAATCCTAATTAGCATAGAATTAGGCTAATGCCTACCCACAGTAAAGGAATGTAGTCTATCTTATGGTTTGACTCAATCTGTGTTAAAGTTTACCATTTGACCTTCACTGAATAATAGAAAAGTGCAAATGATGACCAATTAATAATAAATCATTTATTGTTACGATTTAATTGTTAAAAAAGGTATTTTTATGGTAACTTTAAAGACTTAGGGAAATGAAACTGACTGCTTCAGTTGAATTCCTTTTGTACTGTAATATGATTTTTTTTTTCCTTAGACACAGTGATAGACAACACTAGGTACACCTGTCTGGAGTTTGACATCAAACAAGACGCAGTTCTTCACGGGTTTGCTGGCTACTTTGACACAATTCTGTACGACAATGTGACCCTAAGTAAGTCCTGAATAAGTGTACAAACTCCAGCATCCAGAAATTGGATTGAACCATTAGTGCTGGTCAAATGCTGTATATTCTATGGCTGAATGATTTTGTGTTACAGGTATACATCCAGACACCCACTCTCCAGGAATGTTTAGCTGGTTCCCCATCTTGTTCCCAATCAAGGTAAGTTGTGGCTATTGTTGTTAATTTACATAGATTTATTAATCATGTTAAAGAGAAATCTGAATTGTCGTTAAATCATAAAAAACGAGACTAGTCTGTCACAAAGTACAATAAAATTGTTCTTATTTTGCATGAACAGTTGTGTAACTCTTATCCCTTATACTGTAGTGTAATTTAGCATATCTAGATTTGTCATGTAGACTGTCATTGTGACATTACTTTCTTTTACTTTGAAAGGTGCAATCTGGCTGTAACCTTACATACATGTATATGTAAACCGTTCCACTAATTGAATCACAGTGTGCAGTTAATAAGATCTGTGTATTTGTCTGGGACAAAACTATATTTTAAAAGGCTTCCAATAAAATCTTCCGGACAAAAAAGATACCAAGAATTTTTTTTTCATTTACTTTTATTACAGTTTTTCAAAATACTTTTAACATTTTTTTTGGCAGAAATTTGTGAAATTAAACTGTACCATTCTTTTCTCTGATATTTATTACATTGAGGTGTCTCATTGTATTTGTATGTTTGATGTAATGCTGGTTATGAAAATTTTTCTGCATTGATTGTTACCTTCATAACTTGCGTGATTTATCGAAGAAAGCATTCAATTGTTATACCCCCGCAAACGAAGTTTAGGGGGGTATATTGGTTTCACCCTGTCCGTCTGTCCGTCTGTCTGTCTGTCCGTCCGTCCGTCTGTCTGTCCGTCCGTCTGTCCGTCTGTCTGTAGACGCAACTTTGTCCCCCCTATAGAATTTTTTATTACTGCATGGAACAGTTTGAAAATTTGTACATATGTTGAACACCATCTGAAGATGTGCACCTGCAATTTTTTTTAAGATCAGACAAGATTTAATGATTTTATGACAGTTTTCATTTTCCTTATTCTATATGTTGAAAAGTAAGGGAGGTAATCCTTACAGATTTTATTAATTAATTAATAGAAAACACTCTAAAATATATTTATATAAATACATCCAGATGGAGTTTTTTGTCTTTATGTCTTAATTAATAAAAAAAAAAATATTTTTTATAAGTATTCTATCAACTGACAGTGCAAAGTTTTTGTTTGTCAATGATAAATTCTTAGGAGCTAATGAGAACATCAAAGACAAGTGTGGCTGAATTCGTTTGTCCCAAGGGAGCCATTATCTGAGCCATGGTTCAGATGGAGCATGTGTTTAGGGCAAATTGATAATCTGTAAAATGGGTGATGGTTTTGGGGCTATTTTAAAACTGTTTCATATAAACCAAAAGGTCTATCATTATAAGGAAATAAATAATTTAATTATTAATAAAGAAGTTAAACTATTTTTAGAGGTTGTTTAAATTTATTTGTCAAGTAATTTGATGAAGTGACCCTATTGGGCATTAATTTAAATGAAATTCAAAATTACTGATATGATTGTAGTGTTTTGGCAATTTTAAAATTGTTTGTAATATTAAATTTTCTTTTTTACATATTTTTACATAGTATGGTAATTATGGTAATGTTTTGGGAGTTTATTAAATTTAACAAGCTCATCAAAGAAAATCATAGTCCTATGGGATCAATTTTCTGATATGGAGTTCAATTGTGCCATAGGAGAAAGTGAGGAAAATTTGAAACAACTAATTGCATCTGTCAAGACTCTTATTAGAAAGATATTGAAAGTTTTATCAACAGAAGAGCATCGCTTGGCTACCGGTATTTCTATTCACTGCAAAGGGAGGGGTTATTGTCATTTTGTTGGTTTTTCTTTAAATCAATTAAATTAAAAAAATATATCATCAAATACATACATTTGTAAATGTATTACTGTTATAGATATGTATTTACAGTGAAATTCTGACAATTTTGATTTTAATTTTTCTTTGTTAACTATTTTTTTTTTTTTACAATTCTAGAATTTTTTTTTTGTATGTGTTCCAAACCTTAATTATTATTCAATTCAATTATTTGTCCCATTTGAAATTAGCCTAGCGGGGGTATTAGTCCCATTAGGACAGTTCTAGTTTTATATTTACATTTTCTCTTAACAAATTAATAAACTGATTGCAAAAAGTAAGTAAAATTCACTAAATTACCAAATGTACATCCATACGATAGCTAAATAAAACAGCCAAATTGTCTCCTATGGGAATTTGAGTCTGACATCATCATGATTATTTCCTGCAGTCCATGATTTTTCTTAATTAAGTCACTTAGGTTTTGATCAATCCATAAACAGGGTGTGTAGATTTTAGTCTGGCTGTTTCTATAGAGCTATGAATTAACTACATGTTTAAGTTTCCATAAGAAATAGAGGGAATCCTACTCAGTAGATGTAAATATTTTCATGCAATGAAACAGTGAAGACAGTTGCATTCCCCTTTGGCTTTTAAAATGTTATGGACTCATTAGATATAAAAAAAAAAAAAGTGTTCAGTTTGTAACTTCTTTAAATATTGTTTGACATTAGGCACTTCCCAATAAGCATGTTAAATAACATATATTTTAGTCTACATTTGCATTTTGAATGTATGTGGAAGTTATTTAATACTGAACAATGATGTACCTTGGATTTCAAAAAGACATGTTCATGCACATTGAGTTTTTGACTGAATTGTTTCAGACACCCATTTATGTGAAGAAAAACGATCGTGTTGTCCTGCACATCTGGAGAAGCTGTAACGCAAAGAATGTGTGGTACGAGTGGACAATTGTGGAGCCTACTGTCTTGCCAATCCACAACCCAAAGGGCCGCTCCTACACCATAGGACTCTAAAAACTTGTACAGTGTTCAATCTATTGTGTTTTGAAGGTTGTTATGCTTTACTAAGGTCACAAGCTAAGAAAAGCAACATTTTGGTGACCAAATGAAAGACTTTGTTAGGTTTGTCAGGCAAATTTGACTTGATCTGTTGTATTTAGACAAAACTTAATGCATAAAAAAGATATATTTCTTGTGTTCTATTTAGTGATTAAACATTTATTAAAGATGTAAAGTGTCAATTGATTTATGCCTTAATTTTATTTTGAGACTACAAGAATTTGGGGCATGGATCATTCCTTCCCCTTTTAATTTTTAAAAAAAGAAAAAAATGTGAGTTTCGACATGCTTTTCTGCTTTTATGAATACTAAATTGCATGTTGTTTCATAGATAATGAGCAAATTTCTTTGAGCTTTTTATAAAACAATGATTAAAATAAAGACATTGGGAAACTTAATATGGGGATGGGGTGTATGATGCTTTTTGCCTCAGATTTTTTCATTTAGAAAAAATGAATAGGGTTTATACCGGTATTACCTCCAAGTGTTTGAATTTTCCTGGATATACTGTCAAAATATTATATTTAGCAAGTATGATATTTGGGGAAAATTAAATATTCAACACATTAGCATGGATTTGAATAAGGTTTATCTTAAATGTACCTATCATTCTACTTATTAATTATATGTATTGCATTTCTTCATGTACTTGATTTAGCGGAAGCTGCTTTCTACCAAAACGCTACATAGAATACACAGCCAAATCTAATATGTTTACAATATTCTGATGGAATACATGTATTAGATTCCACATATTTAACAAAAAACCAAAGAAAATATTCTTTACTCATGATCCCATCTTTTTCATACTTTACATGTTCTTGTGGGTAAAAGCTGTATTGTGACCGCCAACAAAGATTTTAGGTCAATGGTTAAGCTCATACCGTATCAAATATCTTTGACATACAGTTTTGGACCATAATTTGTTGCCCTTTGATCCAGTCTTGCTCAGACTTTACCATAAGACAACATGTACAAGCAGTATGTAGGCAGGTGATGTATGGTGCCCTTGAATCAAGTTTCCATGTGGTAAGGTCATTGTCATAGCAGACTCTGTGTAAAATCTTTGTCTAGAGCATATGTTGATGTTTGTCTTTCAGCAGATATAATTTGTTGACACCGACATTTAGCAGATAATTAAGTATTATGTATATCATCCAATAGGGTTGTGATATTTTATAATGTTTATAGATAATCTGAAACATCATTATATTTCCGCATATTGTTTATCAAAATATAAGAACAAAACAAGAAATTAAGGGGATTCTACCACCGGAATGGTGTCTATCTCTGTACAAGCGAAGAATAATACACTGGGGTCGCTAGCTTTTTCCATTCATAGGATAAATATAACCCAGAGTTCATCTATTGTAGTTGAAAAACCTGCAGGGTTGGGGGGGGGGGGTTGGTTGTGTTCTTATCCGTCCTCTACCAAGAATGGAGAAAAGTAATTAAAGTTCAGGCACGTAAAATTGTGGGTTTTTTTGAAGTTGTTTGGGGGGGGGGGGGTTGCACAGAGTCATCCGAAAAATCTTGACAAGCTAAACATTTACAAAATAAAAGCAAATTTACCAATAATCCGTGGGAGGGGAAAAAATAAAACCACTTCATTCAAAACGTCTTCGTTGTCTTTGAGTACTTTTCTCTATATATAGGTAAATATATGGTCAACATAGATTGTGACAGCGTTAGGAAGACGAAAAAACCCCACAATCTTCAAATGTTTTGTAAAATTATTAAGTGACGAATTTCGAAGCTATCAATTCGGCACTTCTTTCTCATTGCATTTGTTAAAAAACAAAGCAAATTCAAAACTGTAATAGATGTACTGAAATCGGAATTTTAGGTGATACTTTTTTCTGCCAAAAAAAATTGCTCATATCACCAATGAATATAAAATCATATCGGCTTACGGTCAATAGTTTAATTGATATTGAGAAAGAAGCTCTGGCTTTAAAGGTACTGTATCTCTCAAAAATCAGAAAATCAATTGCATCGTATCTCCATTTTGTAGCTGTTCCAGTATCGCAAGATTTCACTGAACGGCCCTTGAGGGTTTCATAAAAAATGTATGAACTAAATTCATAGTAATAAAATATAAAAATTCTAAATAATAACAGATACTAGAGTAACGTTGAAGAAAAATGCAATTTATGATCATTTCAAGAATTAAAACATTTTTAAATTACCAACAAGTTGATTATTGGGATATATTGTTTTTTACGAATATGTGCTATTTTTTTCTTGCTTTACGATTTTTGCACGACTCTCATGTTTTGAAAGAAGAAAAAAAGACAATGAAATTTACAGGCAAAATGTTTCTGCCAACCGATAAACTCTACATTAACATAAAAACTAACAAATTAACATTTTTATATGGCCGCTATATTTCCTCATAGATAACCTTTTGCTTACAAGAGATAACACACTTTCTAACATTTAAGAAAATGATTCATATCCGAAACGGAAGAGATTGGTGAAGCTGTGAACAAAAAAAAGGAAACGGCGCTTAACTGACATTAAGCGGTGTACAAAGAAAAAAAAAGATTAAAATCCTAGCTCCATCCGATGCCTATCATCCACATGCGTTTAATTTATAATGTTAAGATATTGTGAATTTATATTCATGTACAGTGAATAGTAAAGTATAATGCAATTGACTATGACATATTTGGATCCCAAAAGTTATCCCGTAAATGGAAAATTCTCCAACTATAAAGGGGAGATTGACTTTAGATAATTCTAAATAAACTTTTTAAATGTTACCCCTCCAAGTCTCGTATTCGTCTGTGTTTAGAAAAATAAAATTCAACTGAAAAAAAGACCAGTTCATTCAGCAGACACAGAAACACTCCAAGTACTTGAGTGTAGTCACTGCGTGCCTGGCTCTGGGTTCTATATGTAGAGTATGTAAAGTGTTTAAATCTGTGGCTGGCCCTATTATAACGTAGCACGACGTACATTATATGTTAATCCAGATCAGTCTATACATTATTTGTCCTGGTACTCGGCATTCATGGGCGTATATAACTTTAATCATCTGTATAAGTTTTAATTTATAAATGCGTGATTCACTGCTTGTTTTTTTTCCATTTTTGTTGTTGTTGTATTTTTTTTTTTTGGCAAATTAAAAAAACTTGGATAAATTTATATTTTATTTAGGTTGATCCATTTTGAATTACGCAGAAATAGCTTTTAGATATGATAATGAAATGCAATGCAATGTCAAAAGAAATATTTGAGCTTAGAGCAACCAGCTCAAGAAGCAGAAAGTTTCAGTATGGTCGAAAACTCTTTAAGAATACTTGAGAAACTACAGATTGTTTAAAGTTTTGAATAAAGTTACTGCAAATTGAAAATCTTATGTGCATAATAACAAATATTTGTAAAATGTTGATAATGAGTAAAAGAGCGATTTCTTGCAATCACCACCGGTGATGCCATACAGTACTTAATCATGCCCTCCCATCTTTAGGTGAATATACTGCAATATTGCTTATCCTTAAAGTACTAATGTAAAACAATCTGTTTACAATTATAATGACTTTAATCTCAGGACTCCCTTTGAAGTGCGCCATCATCACTTGTACACTTCATGTCCCTCCATTGCGCATGGCTTCCCAAAAAGCGTTGTTCAGACGACGACGTTATGACTAAATTGCCCTCGTTCCATTTTTCAAGGAAGAACAAAATTTGCCTGAAAATGAATAACGCATTAAAACTCAATAATCGGGCTCATAGTTAATTAGTCACTCTTCGAATGCTAAAAGAACAATACGTGATTAAATAATTTTCTTTGAACTCATTATCATCATCTCGATATACATATAGTTTTCCTCGAAGATGAAAGGAGCTTATGCATGCATTTGCTGGTTTATGAATTAAGTTTTTATACAAGGAAAAGCACTTCTATTTTCAAAGGCACTACATTACTACAAATGCTACTTTAGAATGTGGAAATGGTTCATTCTGAATCGGAATTAGACACGTGACATTAATTTGAAGTTATAAAACAAATGTTAATAGTTGCTAATGTACATTTCCTATTGTATTTTCCGTTTTAAAGAAATTGCGGCTTCCTTTTCTGTAGTAGGAAAATTGCAAGCACAAATAATAATAATAAAAAAAGAAAACATAATTACATGTGCATTTTTAAAATACTTCACTCTAATTATCTCTTGGTTGAAATATATTCTATGTAGAGATTGATTTCTTTTTATTATTATTCTCCTCAAGAGTTTTACATTAAATTTGACATATCTGTAATAGGTTACCTAATGTAAACGTATAACACCTCAATAAAACATAATTATAATGTCTACCTAATTAAATATATGATGTCTACCAAATAACACAAATAATGTCTACCAAATAACACAAATAATGTCTACCCAATATATCATATAATGTCTGACAATAAATTATATAATGGATACCCAATAAATTATATAATGGATACCCAATAAATTATATAATGGATACCCAATAAATTATATAATGGATACCCAATAACATATACTCGTACTGTACTGAGTATAATGTCTACCCAATAGTACAAATAATGTCTACCCAATAAATCATATAATGTCTGACCAATAAGTCATATAATGTCTGCCCAATAACACATATAATGTCTGACCAATAAATCATAAAATGTTTGACCTTTCAATCATATAATGCCGACCAATAAATCATATAATGTCCGACCAATAAATCATATAATATATGATTAGTATCTTTGATGCCGTTTGCTTGACAATCATCAAAGTGCAATTATTTATAACGGTTCGGCCATAACAAGTGAGTGCCCTTCGTGATTGGTTTAAAAGTTCAAAACCACAGGGGTTTCAGCTATCACCATTTCAACCATTTTATAAAGCAATATCTTGAAAGGTGTCCGTCTGACGGTTTGTAATCTTAATTTACTTATTTATAGTTTTATCTATGATGAGATTACGACTTCTGTGTGAAAGACAGGCTAAATGACAACTAGATGACCATTCTATTGAATTGAAAGCCAAAAGGTGAAAAATTGTACAACCTATTTATTTAAACCTTGGTTTGCTTAACCCTGACCAAATATATCCAGGATTGGAAAGGGACAGCCAGTGTTATTAATTAATGAATTAGATGAAGACACTTTTACATGAATCATATTTTAACAAGACATTTCCAAAGTTAATCATAATAGGGGAAATACTTTAAAATATAGTTACAAGACTTTTTTTTCGTGGAAATTAAAAAGGCAAAACCAGAATAGTTGAAAGTACTTCAATACAGGTCATCTCCATTTAGAACAATAGGGAAGTATTAGATGGACCATTTCAGGGAACAGATAAATACTTCCCCGTCATGGTAACAAGCGGTAACCATCTACTGGATGTGTAATTTTAGTACCTTATTATAAATGACAATTCTAAATCCTAAACCCTAAATTAAAATTAAAAAAAAATTATATATATTTATATTGATTAGTCTAATTGTAAAAACACACACCAAAACAACAGATTTCAATTTGTAAAGCAATTATTTCCCCGGGGGATGGGTTCTAGGATTAAAATTATTATTATAGATAAATCTAAACTGAAATAATTTACATCAGTTTTAATTCAGTTGTTTTTAAATATAAATGATAAGAATTAACTTGAATACAATGTATTTGTGACCAAAAATTATAAACATTTACATGTCCTTAAATTTATTTATAACACTGAAACAGAAAGTTATTTACCAAACTATATACATTTTCATGTAACACCAAACAATGTCGATTCTTTTTAAAATTTAACTGGCAATAAAAAAAAAAATGGGAACGGGGGAAAAGTTGCCTGCCGGAACAACAAATACGTCATTAATGACGTCGAGAAAACTAAAAGGCTTATGATTCATAACTTCACTACACAATAAAAGCATGTAAATGGGTTTTCAAAATTTTGTAAATATAGTTTGCATGTACTGTTTGAAACGGGTTATGAAGAATCTTACATGTACTCTAAGCAGGATCTGTGCAGGATCTTTCTTATGTTAAATGCGTAAAGATTTTCAAAATCAGTTGGTTTACTGAATCCAAACTATTTATCATGTACAATCCACAAAGTACATGTATCTATCAAATACCTGGTGCATCATATGCAGAATTATAAATACCGGTAAATCACGGTTTTAACAAAACCATCTTTGAGAATGCTAAAGCGGACTATGGCACTAGTGTTGCATGCATATGTCAAAATGTGGATTTAACATGGACACATCGTCTTCTAGTTTGGATATAAATAAATCAAATAAATCAATCAATACGAGAATTAAGAGAGTATTTAGACCAGGAAAAATTCTGAAAATTAAAAAAAAAATTGCACGGGAGAATATTTAGGGGTTGTTGTTGGTAAATTTATACAAAACTAAAGGGAGATGAAGGGAGTGTCTGAACGATTCAATCCCGGACACCTTAAGATAACGTGACTTTGTTCTTAACGCGTGGTCATTGGGGCATTTTGTTGTAGCCACAGCAGCGAAAATCTCCAACAAAATCGAGAAGAGAAAAACTTCCGCAAACGCGAGTTTCCTTTTCTGTCCTTGCTATACAATCCCAATCCCTTTATCCACCAAATGCAAAGTCTGCCTGTTTGCATCTTTGGCTAAACACTTCAACTCATTTGGCGATCTTTTGTGGCCCTCATATGAGCAGGTGGCCTGTGACGTCATCAAAGGCGGGAAATCTGGCCGGTACAGTGCTTATCTTGTTTATTCATAAGTGAAACGAAGTTTTATGAATTTTAGTCACACAACTAAGAAAGTGTTTGGCACTTGAAAAGTATTTATCTCGATAAGTTACGCTCTCATCCGGCCTCTCGAACCTCGTTTCCTGCCCTGTATGTTTCGTCGTGATAAGTATCCCACTTCCTGTTTCTGAAATATACACTTGTCGCCGCAGAAATATGACAAGCCTCTAGCCTCGTTTTAAAATTACAACAACACTGCATTATGTATATGAGTTATCACTTTATGGGTTGAGTTTTTTTCTCAAATTGCTTCCTTCTGGTGTTCAATACTTTTTATGTCTCGAAAATGGTAAGTACTCTCTACTCTATACATCTTACAGTTGTTTCACTACTATTCGGATGCTAAGTATAATTATAACGTAACACTACTTCATGCAATGTTTCACCGACATGAACAATTTCCTATGAGCGGGGAAATGGAAATTAAAGAGGAAAGAATCTTTAGGAAATAGGGGAGTACAACATCTCCGTTTAGAACGGACGATAAGGATATCCTATATTATAGACAGGTATTCCGGTCATATAAAATGAGCCATTTCATTACATAGTACGAACAACTATATTTTTCAACAGCTTGATATGTACTAAAATGCATGTAGTGAATATGTGGAATTTTGATTAACAGGAAAACCATCGAGAAGATACTGTTGCGCTTCCCCCGCGCTCTCGCTCTGTTGAAGAGAGATCTAGTCCAGGGAACAACTTAGAATCTCACCAGTGTTCCTCTGTTCCCGCCTATCTTCCCAACACGGAGCAGTGCGAACAAAGAGAAACCACAGAATCATGTCAACAGGCTCAGTCGTTACCCATACCAGCCCTCATCTCGGAGAGACAGGGCTCCCAAGACAGTATCACCCAAAGGGTCCCTACAACCGCTGTACAACAAGCAGAGGGATTTCAACAACGTCCACAGATCCCACCATTAATACCAACAGAATCCCTACTCCGGAATGAAAATCAAACACCTATGGCCGAATCTAGTACTACCCCACCCTCGAATCAAGATGATGAAAGTTCCGCCGGTGCCATTGATATAACGGATAAGGGGGAAACTCACAAGGCGAGTTCTAATCCTATGCCTTCTGGTGCGAACAACTTGGCAGTCCACAACGTGTCTATACCCATGCCCAATACTGTCGGAAACATCATTGCCACCACCAGGGAAAGTGGAAACCTAGAGGACTATTCCAACCGCTCAATTAAAAGCGAACCTGGAATAGTAACGGAGCCAACGTGTTCCATGTGGGGAGCATCCACCGCATACCATGTGACCAGCATAGATTCCACAGAACTGGCCAATATGCAGCAATATCTTCAATACCCCGCGTATGGCACCAGATTCGACCAACCTAACCAACAGACCTATGAGACGAACGCCAGGTGTTCAAGTCAAGAAGGTGTTGCAACTAGCAATACAGAAGATCCGATGTTACCCCGAGAAGTTGGAGCTGACATGGATGATATCAATAACCCATTCTACACAGTTCCAAATTACCCAAACATGTTTATTAACCAACAATCTGCTTATTCGTCTGTGCCGTACGGGGACACAACTCAGAAACAAGCTCAGGGCGCACAATCTTTACCTCCATACTATGAAAGTGTTAAAAAAGTTTGTGAGACAAAATGTATCGAAGAGACAAATGTTGCGTCTGGTCGACCCAAATTGGAACATGACACGGACGGAGTTACCATGCAAACCAAGAAAGTCATTGTTCCCGCAGGTGAGACGCATGAAGACAAATACTTGTACATGCAGTATAAAGCATCAGAATGTAACAAATTAAAGTACTCAAAGCATGGCCATCTTCACTTCTAACTCTCATCTTTTAATACTATGATACCAAGCAATTAACAAGATTGTATCCGTCTCGCAGTAACCTGTGTGTAAGTATTTCCGGGTTCGTATGGCTGCAGTTTCTTTGTTGAACTGAAGAAGTTAATGTTAACCCGAGATTATTTGAATTGATCATGTGTACACTTAGCCAATGTTTTAGCATAAAATACTTGAACAAAGAGTTTCTAAAATAAACGATTAGCTCACTTTTGCACGGGTTTCAGTATTTATTAACAGTAAAGATACACAGTCGCAAAAATGAAATGTATAACGGTTCGCCAAAAATGGACAAGTCAGAAGTTGGGTAGTGCCAATTTTAAGAATTTTATCAGTTATTCCTAATCATATTTTATCAAATGTACGAAAGACTCGTGTACCGCTGACATTTCGACAAATCCGCCATTAAATGATCTCATTGCTGTATTAACATCGACACATGTAACTTTATCCTTATTGATAACATTTCTATATATACAAGGATCTCCTTTACGTAATTCTTGATTTAATCGAAGAGAGGTTAGGTAATCGTGTAATACTCATGTAATAAATTATTCTATGGTGTAAGTTATATGATATATAACAACTAGTCACCAATCAGGTACTAGAAATAATGCGCGAATTCTTAATGGACAGATTTCTTTAGTTTTTTAAATTAAATTTAAAAAATCCGGGGTCTAAGACTCGGTAAAGTCTGGTCCTGTTCCCTCGATGGAATTTCACCATTCACCACTGGTGATAGTGAATGATTTTATTTAATTTTGTCTTTGAAGAAAAATAATGTGGTTGCATCCATGTTTATAAATATATAAACAACATTTTTATCAAATGAATTTTGATTACATAACCCTTTTATACAAGATTTAATAATGCTCTAAACTAGCGTCCACAAACACCCAGTACAATGTACTAGTCTATGGTTTCTAAGCATCTTCACACATTTTGAACGGGTGTGTGTGGGGGGGGGGGAGTGGGGTGGTGCACACAATAAGTACTACTACTCAATTACTATTTGTATGTTATAGGTAAGGGTAAGAAATGTGTGTTACTATATTTCCAAAAGATTTTCCTTATTTTAATAACCATGAAGCTCTTTTGTGTCTGACTTCAAAACCTCTAGATTTTAAACAGCCCCCCCCCCCCCCCCCCCCACCAGTACCAACACCACCACTACCTTCGAATAGCAAAAGATGATATTGAAAATGTTTAGGACAGATGAAAAATGTTGAAAACCTTACTGTGATTGTCTGTTTGTCAGTATTAAAATTCAAGAATGGTAGAATTGCTGATGTTAAGATACAATGTAGATTAATTAGGGTACCATGGGATGGCTCTCACAATTATCATTTATAATATTGTATGTACAAACGACCTTTGTCATCATTATATACAGTAGATGTTTAACATCAATTGGATTTTCTAAAAACTGTCTGGTCTGATTTTTCTTTTTTTCAGTTGCCAGATTTTTATTCTTTAAAGTCAAAGATTTGGATAGTATTGTTTATATTGTATATATACTCAACATTTTTTTTGAAGGGGGGGGGGGGGGTGTCAACAAATTAAGCAACAGATCTGCCTTAAACTTTTAAATATGATATTTTTGGACGTAAACTAACATTTATTAAAAAAAAAAAAAAAAAAATTATAATTTTCCAAATTCTTTTAACAGAGACCTTCTTCTTAAGGAGATTAAAATAGTAAAAAAAAAAATGTGAAAATTTAGTGCAAGCAATACATTTTTAAAATAAACGATATTATATCATCATTTCATTTGGATTTGGATTTTTTTTTTTTAATATTATTGTTTAAGTTTGATGATATGCATTTTGAAGGCTTTATCCGTAGACTTTTAAAATATTGCCCCCAAAAATTAAAATTTGCATCAATAATTTTTTTATACAAAAATAAAAGCTCAAAGAAACACTTATAAAAATGTTCTATTGGACATTTAATTGTTGATATTCAATATAAATATTAATATGAAATTGCATAAACTTTATAAAATGTCTTATCAATTTGCAACCTGGGCCATTTTCCCATTTTCTTTAAAAATCTACAAAAAGGCTTATATTTCTGTGTTTGAACAATGAATTCATATGTCAAAAAGAATACTGAACAACCCATGAGATATTTTTGCACTACGCTTGTGTGTAAATCAAATTGAGGACCTTCTCGATTCTCATACTGAAATCGCGTCTAGTTAATACAAGACAGTTGGGTTGTTTCCGCCAAAACACTTAAGGACTTTCGATGTAATATTTTCATGATGCAATGATGCAATTTTGAAATGCAATTTTTTTTTTTCATAAATATCAAAAATGTAAATATAACCATGCATATTTCGATTTATTTTAAAGCTATATATAATTAATGTTTTTAAAGAAAGAAATGTTTCTCCTTTTTCCATCAAACTACACGAATTATATCTATAACTGTAAAATATAATTTTCAATAATTAATCAATGACGCCCACGTTCGATATATTCTTTATCACGTGATGTCGCGAGCATTTTTCAGAAAGTTATCAGAAGTCGACGCGAAAGCGATGTGGGCATGCTGATAGTGAGATAAAGCATTCGGATAAAAAAGAAAAAAAAGACAGATATTTAAGAAATGTTAATTTTGAGTCGAGGGGCCCTAAAGGGGTCATATTGACGTTCTGTTTTGTCCATTCACTGATCAGATGAGAGGAAGGCGTTTTATGTTTACTGATATTGTTAATATTTTCTCGTAAGAAAAGTTATGAAGAAAAAAATAATTTTGTAGACATCATAAAAATATGTACTATTTAATTGTGTTTGCTGTCATGCCTTTAATTTCCCCCATGATGTTTCTCTCGATTACTATTCCCGCGCACATGAGCAAGTCTACACCTACGTGAATTGTTTATAAATATGCATTGGGGAAATTAAGATACATGTAATTACCGGATTGGAAGTCACCCGTGTTAATTATTTTGTTTTACACTCCCCCCGCTCATGAACAATTGCTTTGTTAACCCCATTTCTTGTTAACATTTATTTAAACATAAAATAAAAATAAAAACCTTGAGAAGTTGGTATGAATTGCAGTAAACGTTTATCTGAGTCTTCATTCGGCGAAAAGTTTAATTTTCGTACTGATAGCAATTAACTTATGCCAGACACATCATGTGTATATGAACATGTACCTCTAACGGATATATATCCCACATATCTATTTAATTTTGTGATGAATAATTTGTATCTAGTCTTTAAAATAGTTGATGAAAATTGTTCAAAACATACTTCGATCGTTTATATCCTGCGCATTGTTTACGTATTTGATCGACTTTTTGGACGACAAAGACCCTATTGTTGAATTTGACAGGTCCTGTTCATCTAGAGGTCTTGCTGGTTTGCTCCTCACCGAGTCGCGGGCAGGTGCCAAATTGCGCGCCGATAATTACAATATAGGTGGCGCGTGTCACTAAAGACACCAAAGGTATCGAGACCTTGGCGAGAAGTCTGTGTCCATGTGCGATTTGATTAGCTTTAATACACCTATTTTACTTGTTCACGGTTTTTTATTTTCCTTTTTGAGATTGAAAATTACCGTTTTAGAGAGGTCCTGCTGAGCGATTTAATGAAAGACCTGCGCCACACGTGTAGTGAAATATTCTCCAGTGGACAGCAATAACGATATTTCCAATATTCTTTATTTTTTTCTTTCAATGACAACAATGGTTGGAGATGTATTTTCGCAAAACTCAATGTAAAGTGTGATGTTAATGAAAATAAAAGCCAGTTTTTTAAACAATAAAAACAACTGGACCACTCTCTCTCTTTCCATTTCATCTCAACAAGGCATACACTGCCCTTAAATCAATGTAGAAAAAAGAATGTCTGCATATTTCTTAAGCAGTCCTTCTAACATTAAAAAGATTAATTAAGAAAAACAAGAATTTTTTAAAACCATTATTCTATAAGATATAGTTTTAACATTATATGTATATTCACCATGATAAACATTAAATCATGAAATATAAAATGTTACATATTAAACAATAAATTTTTTTGGTATATGCATGCATCATTAATGAATATATAAATCATTCAAAATATAAATTAACTCATATCTTACTTTGCATCATTTCCAATTACTTGTACATCAATTTTTAAATCAAATTTCAGACATGCACATGTATTAATTGATTTGGGGATTCAGATTTCTATTTAAAAGTATGTCAAAAACAAAATTTCATATCTTGTTTTCAATTGAAGTTAATCTATTTAGATTTTAACAAAAATTATCTTGTTTTGACAAAAATTACTTATGAAAGGTTATTCTCAAATCAAGAAAATGTCAATGACTTAAAGCTCAAATCTGTGACTGATGTACTAGCGTCTATCCGTTTCATCCATAGATCCCCAGACCTGGTCGGAGGGGGACGTACAACAGTGGCTGGAGTGGTCCCGCAATGAATTCAAACTCAGGGACATGGAAGTGACCCGGTACCACAACATCGAGGGCCGACAACTCTGCAGCATGAACAAGGAACAGTTCACTCACCTGTTTGGTCCCCACAACGCAGAAAGCTTGTTCTCGCACCTTAACTTTCTGAGACATGGTATGATTCATGTACACTTGAACACGTGCAAATGTAATAAGAAATCACATCGAATCGTCTCTCACGTCAGTCCCACACAGAATTAACGCATGGTCGTTTGTCTGACGGCAATCCTTCTCACCTGTAAAAACACGCACAATGCATGTAACACGTAATATATTGGATATTGCAAGTGACGTAATATAATTTTTCGTTGGCCCGTTTTCAACTGTTTCGATCCGATATCATTACACTCCTCGTTGATTTATTTTTCATCAGGTACAGCACAAGTCACTTCCCCTAACTGTATAGGACCCAGTGTGACATCGTTTGTCCATGGATCGGGGGGATCCATGAAACAGAATACAGGTCAGTATACAGCATACAGGGGGAGCAGTTTGATCAAAACACCAATTGTTTGTTGTAAAACGAGGAACGATATTCAAAATAAAATTACCAAATGTGTGTCACACGCGGTTGCAAACTATTTTGTGTTTGCAACGGAAGTACCAATGCGGCAGTGAAGCTTTGGAGTCGGAGCAGTATGGAAACTGTTTACGGGAAAGAGCTAGTCTTGGTGACTTCAAATTCCATCTACATAACCTAACATCTAAAAAAATAAACATTAATGAAGCAAACTCTAAAATGATACTTTCACGCATGTGGCAGTTTAACATTCTAAGACAAAAACTTATTTCCACTTATTCTTTTTATTTAGTTTTTTAAAAGATATGCCAATCAATTAATTTAGTGAAATTGTCAACTCGCATTGAGTGATACATATCATCCGAGGAGTATGTCTAAATGCGCTGAGTGCCACTTAAGTAGTCTTAACATAAAACGGCACACATAAAGAGCATTTCTCAGGTCCTAAAGTGTTAGCAAAGCAAATAAAAAGACTCTCACATTAAAGATACTGTAGCAGGTTATGATCATTTGGTTAGTTCAGTTAATTTACTGTTGGGTTAAGGGGAGTTTGCGTTTCGGCTGATCCGCACACAATCGGATTATCTCCCCCTGCATCTGTGATATCACACGATTGGTGCAATAAGGTGAACATTGCTCGAATCAAAGGCAAATAGTATGACAGAGGCGGACATTAAAATCGGCGACCTTTTTGTCAGTCTATTTGTTTTGTCACTGTCTTCTGTAAAGTTAATTGTGTTTATTTTCTACCTAGAGTCTATTGACTTTCCCAGATTTTTCTCAGTTTCGCGGTCAAAATATGGCAGGTTGTTAAACTAAAGAACTGGCAACTGAGCTTACGATTTGCCTTTATAAAAGTGGTTAAATTGTTTACAATGGAATCATAACTTGACCAACAGTCTTAATTTGTCTTGGTTTGTCAACAGACTTTGAAGTTTTCCGTCTGAACCCCGTGCCGGAAATCATTTTTAACGCCAATTTTTGCGCTGTGTTAGAATTGACCCTCTTAGTAAACACATGAAGTTTGCTCAAGGAAATAATGAAGTAAAGTTTCTTTTTTGAAATCTTGGATACAAAATGCGTTTATTTATCCCTTTACTTTGAACTTAAAATCTGGCTGAGGCTACAATTGAAAGGAAAAAATCTGACTGAATAATCTTTAGTTGTGGTATGCATTTAAAAGAGAATGTCAGTTAACATGTCAGGATTTTTAGCAGAAAGGAATATCTCATTAATATATCATATTTCAAGTATTTTGAAAATCGGTAAAATTAGAACCCGGACGGACGCTTTCTGGGTTTTCTTTATTTGGATGTATTTCCGCTCAATATCTAGTCCTCCACGATCATTTTTTTATTTCTTGCCTTTTGTTATGAGATCAAATCCAATTAAAACACATTAATGGTTGATAAATGAAAAATTCTAAATTTTATTCCGATGCTGATACTGAATTCAGATTTTGCTCAATAATGTTGCATCTCTAATTTCAAAACATATTCCCGTATTTGTCAAATCCTATTAACATTGGTATTTTAATTGCTTTCGCTGTGTTCTGGACATTGATTAATTCGGTTATCCTCCCGTTTCTCGTATTGTTTTTGAACATCAATGTATGGAAAATCGTTGCTCACATCACTCGTTCTGCGATTCCGTTCATTTACAAATGAGATAAAAGTGAATCTGTGATTGAAAACATTTAGACATTGACGCTTCTTTAAGCTAATATTTCACAACGCCATTCGGCACTACTAAGCACATTAAAAGTTTGGAACGTCAATATAACCTCAATAATTATTCCTGTTGAGCACATGCATACAGAGTAAATTAATACACTGTTATGATATTCGTATTAACATGTGCGTACACGTGCGTATTATTAAATCTATCTTCGTACTGTTTCGTGTACATGATTGTATTTCGTTATAATTCTGTAAAATCATTTTAATCTGAAATCTGTACATGTGTAGGTAGAGATTTGAAATTATGCACCAATGAAAATATATAGCGCATGGTTATAAAAAATATATCGAATATTCTGTAAGTCGTTTTTAATTCGTATTTTTTGAGGGAAATCAATGTGAAAACAAAAACCATAGATCTTGTAAAATATATGTTAAGAAAAATATCGAGAAATATAAAGATAAAATTATGTATTCTAAGTGAGTATATGGGATATTGGAATGCATATCTCTCATTTGATTGGTCGGCGCATTGAAACGTTTAAACCCATAGCTACTCTGCAACGTTCAAATGGTTAGCACCTTTTCTTAAAACGCGATATAACGCCCCTTCACTTATCGATTAATAACAGAGTGAAGAATAGGAGTAAAGCTTTCTGATTTTAAATATTAACATGTTACGTAGCGAAACAATATCATAAGATTTCAAATCTCATGTGGAATCAGCAAATGAGACAAGGCTGTGCTAATGTGTGAAAACATCCTCTTCTAAGACAGATGTATTTAACTGAAAGTGAGAGCTATTGATGATACTCTTACATGTGTCGCACCTGTGACGAGTTTTCAAGTTTTCTGAGGCATCTTTTGAAATTCGAACTTAATGACTGGGCATTTGCGTTTCCCCGTTTCAATGCTGGATGAAAGCTTTTACAAATTGGCCATGCGGCATGGATTGAAATACACGGATTTCATCCATCCTTGCGCGTTTACTGGTTACGCACCATTCATGTTCGCAGGTAGGTTGGTGGTTGTCGTAATGCCTCGCGCAAATTATGATCTGAAACTGCGGAGGGAAAAACAAATTGTATGATGGTCCTTTTCAAGGAGAATTCAAACCCTGTTTTGTTATTATCTCGCATTTATCATTAATATGAACATTTTAGTATTTACTTTTTATTGAACTTTTTATTCTATTTTTTTTTTTACATTTCAGACCCAGGATTTACGAAATCAGCCTGGTCACCACAACCTAGTCAATCTTCACAAGGTAAAATAACATATTCATTGTTTACATATACAATATAGCTATGTGTGAAGCACTTTATCTTATTTGTCTATATTGATGACAATTTGGTGGTAACAATTCCACGCTTTAAGAGGGTACGGGAGGTCGTGGCCATTTTTAGACTATTTTAATCTCCTTAAGAAGAAAATCTCTGTAAAAAGATAAAAAAAACAATTATCAAAATTTACAGCTAGAATATTTGGTTTTTTCGTCACTAAATATTATTTTATGGCCATAAATATCATAAGTCAAAATTTTAGGTAGATATGATAATTAATTCTTAAAATGGAATCATTCAGTTCAATTCTTTTATTCAAATATTTATTTTCTTAGGGTCTTTATAAATCATAAGAGAGACAAAAATGATACAAAATCCAAAACTAGATCATTCGGCTGGAATATGCATAATTGAAGTAATTCCAAGGTTAAACATTGTGCCCGATGGAAGATTATTCATGGTCATTAGATAATCACACAGCTTCGAAATAAACGGAAATTGACCATATTCTCGAATCGTCTCGCATCTTACCATCGTGAATAAAAACATTATCGATTTGCCAATATATTCTAACACTTAAGAAATTTAAAAGTGCACCTGCATGATTTGAAACATAAATTTCTGGCCAGTAATGAAGTTGGGCAGTGTCTTTATTTAAGAAATCACTTAAGCTGAAAATTGCAACGGCAAGAAATATCGAGTGGCCCCCGATATTTAGATGTCAGAAAAGAATCAAAGCGTTTATCTCTATGACAGTTGTCCAACAACGCACGGCGTGTTTTCAGCATATTAATTTGGGCCTATTCCTCGAAGGGAAAGACCAGATTGGGTTAAAATACAATTATTTCTGGTGTATAAAGTCTCAAAAGAAAGCAAATCTTTATCATAATAGAGTTTTTGGCTAATTTGAACGGGAAAATTGGCTTTATAAACCCAGTCCGGACCTTTACCGGAAATAATCCTATACCCCTGGGTGACCAGGCAATTGAGTAAGAGAAAAAAAAAACGCAGAGTGCACAATATTGTATTAGCTTTCAATTATTTTGATGATATTTTGCTTCTTTAAAAATGCAAAAAAAAAACTGTAAAATTTTCCACACGGATTTGAATTAGCGGGATATTGTGTTTCTCGTCTGAATTTAACTTTCATTAATTAATTGGAGTTCGATTTTTCACGTGTTTTTTCTTTCGTAGATCCCTATACCTTACTGGGGCCATTAGTTGGGAGACTATCCAGCACAGGTAATTGTCGCTTTGTTTATTCTCATATACACTAAAAGAAGTTTGTCAGTGATTTCTTGTGAAACATTCATAAAGACGTGGATATGTAAGATGTTTATCCATCCACTAGTATCTTTTCGTTGTCTGTTATAACTGAGTCATAGAGCCTGCTAATACAATTACATTTCTCGTTAAAGAGTATGGTTCGGCCTAGATGGCTTTCTCACTTTATTGCGTTCATATACCCTTTATAAACACCTGTGTTTCCTGTACTATATTAGTCGAAGTTTTGTTTCAATTAACGCCTTTGGTTCGTTGTCAACTTTGCGATCTCATCTAGTATTGTGAAAATTTATTGTTTCTGCTACCTGCAATAACAGTGGGCAGTTCATAGCTTTCCATTTTTTGAATGCTTTTTCCCCTCCCTTATTTTTTTTTTTCATCTAATACTATTTGATGTTATTTAATTGAATCGGACACTTGGATCACTTTAAACACTGTAATACGATCCGCCATTTTTGTCTATTTCGTCTTCATAATTTTACAGGAAGTGGACAGATTCAGCTATGGCAGTTTCTCCTGGAACTACTATCAGACAGACGTAATGGCACTTGCATAGCATGGGAGGGTAGTAACGGCGAATTCAAGCTGGTTGACCCCGATGAAGTGGCTCGCCGATGGGGGGAGCGGAAATCCAAGCCCAATATGAACTATGACAAGCTCAGTAGAGCTCTGAGGTACTACTACGACAAGAATATCATGACAAAGGTCCATGGCAAACGGTACGCTTACAAGTTTGATTTCGTTGGCCTCACACAAGCTATGACACCTTCCACACCGGATACAACAGCCTACAGATATCAGCAGGACATGTTTGGGATGTCGGGATACTCCACCCCCAGACTGAATTATCTCCACCCCCATGCTCCTATGCCAACGACAACGGCAGGGTTCCTTACCCCTCCCGCTCCATACTGGACGACATCAACTAACAATATTTTCCCAAACACGCTGAATCACGTGATGTCAGGACATCCGGGCTCCTTGCCTTCATTTTACTCATGATCTATGATACACTTGCAACATGAATTTGACTGTTTGCCATTTGATTTTTTTTAAAATAACAACATAGGCTACTTTGTTGTTATTTCTCATGATTGCTCATAATGTGCTATTTGATTTTACATGTATTTTTTGTTTGTTTTTTCTCCTTGCATCTTGTCAGCCAATTGATTTTGTCTTAAGTCTTTGGGAATATAGTTTTTGCTTGCCAACATTTTGATGTTCAGAATTCGCAATTTATACCAAACACTTTTGAATTTCTTTTATATTTTGAAAGGTCTCATCATTTTAGTCTTTGGTTTTTTGTTTTTTTTTTGGTCTTGTTCAATACTCAGAAGGAATACTCAGTCAGCATTTAGATATCAAGTTCGCAGGAGCACTCTAGTCTTATGCAATTACCCGAAGGCCTGGATGACTACATTGGGTCTTTTTGGAATGTACTACTGCAATAAAGTATTTCATTGATGTTTTGCGATTATGTACAGTGTATATAGGTGCAATAAGCATTCTCAAGCATCTTAGAAGTACCTTCCGTTGGGGGTGATGTATAAATACGAAAAGTTTAACGGAATAGCAGGTAGTTTCGTTTCTTGAATCACATGTGATCTCATATCATGTATTGTTATGACTTTAAAACGAAATTTTTGATGAACATGTTTGTTGTTATCTACAGCATCACGTACTCCGTTACAAATAAATGTTGGATATTACTTTTTTGTGTTATCTCTTATTTCATATATCAAATTTCATGTTGTCTTTCGCCAAAAATTTCAAACATAGCAAGATGCCTTGCTATGATCAAAACGTTGTCAAAATTTGGTTCGGGGAATGAAGTAAATTCCACCAATAAAGAAAAAATTGATTTATTTAACTTTTAAATTTAGGTGTTTTTTGTGTTTTTATATAGAACTCTCCTACCAAAGGAGACCAATAGAGTCTAAAGAGTCTGGAACCCTCTTAAGAATGCTAGATGGTCAGCAAGCATATCCATTAGATATCCCTTATAACTTAAGATATTTGTAACTATTAAGTGTCATTTTGTAAAGGAAATATTAATACATTACAAATCACTAGACTAAGAGTAATATAGATTAAGATGGTCACCAAAATTTAGCCCTCTTAAACTTCTATGATCAACGACCTGCAATTTATAGTACCGGTAGTGTAGTCAGCGAATACAGATTAAAAATCGAAATTCTCAAAAATAAAGACAGACTGCTAATGCTGAAATCGTCCAAAACAGAAAACGAATTAGAGGTCATCGCTGTATATGCATCAAGTCTGCTAAATATGCCGTAAAATATTTTTTTTCAGGCTGCATGATTTTTCTATCTGCCGATTAATTTTGAACATATTACAGTTTCTAAAATTTGTCACATTTATTTAAGGTCTAAACCTGAAAAATTCAAAATAGACTTATTTTTAATCCTCATGATGTTTACATTATTCTTTGTTTGCGATTCCTTTATCACAAATTTATGAAATTTTAATAATTATATATAACAAACAAATTATAAATTAATGATTGCAAAGAGCACGCTTAAAGGATCTTGCTGTTTTGCAATATCGAGAATTCATCGAATATGTAAATAAAAAAAACATTTACATGGAAATCCTTCAACACTTGATGACACTACTGTAACAATTTACACAACACCTTAAGCAAGTGCTCTTGTTTATAAGTTACAATGTATCTATTTATTAATATTTACATTTCTATATATTCCACCTAGCGCACCTGTCACAGGTACGAGAGCTGATCCAAAAGTACCGTCACAGATGCGACAAAATCGTGCAAAATCAGCGTATAGTGACAAATTATCGTGCTTTAAGGTATCCATATAACAGTATAATTAACAACCAACAAGTAAATTCAAACTATGATAATGATTAAAATAAATGTTATACAAGGGTTCATCCAAAACTAAAGTCCAACTATGCACCACACCTCTAATGGGCGTAATGTTGCATAAAGGGATACTTCTAAATTTCGGTGAACAAAATTTCAATTTTGATTTAAAATTTTTATTAAGTTTCGCCGAATAATTAAAAAGACACTTTATGTTTCGATCAACCTGCACAAAATTGATTTCTTGATATCATATACTGTTACCTTACTTATACAATGTATACACTGTATGAAATCTTCTTAGTTAAGGTGGCCAGGCTAGGCACATCCAGATATCATTTAATGGATCTACAAGTTGTCATTTTTGAACCATTATTTCACAAACCAAGATATTGATACAAGCTCTTAGTTATTTTAAATACGAAATTTCATTTTCCTCAAGAGAAACTAAAAAAACTGTGTTTACAGAAAAATAGGTAGATATTTTAGAGCCAGAACTTGGTCTGAATTTAAGCATGGTATAATTAACTAATATAATACAATAATTAGGGTCAGATAAACATATCTTAAATAAAAATATTTCTAAAAATGACAGCCGATATTTGATTATATATCTTAAATTTATGAACAAAACAAAAAAACCACCCAAAATACCAGAAAACAAAACAAAGCAAAGCAGACAAACATTTGCAGTAAACAAATATTTATCATATTTTAGAAAGAAATTGCAAAACTTTTAGAAAGTTGCATTTTTTTAAAATTGAATTTGAGACAAGCCGATCCCCAATAAGATTATAAACAAATTAAAATTCAACAAATATACTGCTTTTCTTATCGAAAAATCAATATGCATGATAATATCGATTTATTTGGAAATCATTTTAATGCTAAGCTACCTAGACTTCTTGCAAAAGTTTGATTAAATCCAACTTTTGTATAGTTTTGTTGGGAATCAGTTTAATAATATTCAGAGTCAATTCAAAAATGCAATTTTTCTAAAAGTTTGCATTTTCGTTTAAATTTCCTTTAAAATTAAAATATTAAAAAGTAATTGTCTAATGTGTTTGACATTTGATAAACTTTTTACCCATAGGTTTAAAAAAGATCAACAATGCTTAATATATATATATATATATTTATATATATATTATTTCTAAAAATCAAAAGGTATGCCTCGTTATCTTGCACATGAATTGTTAGATAATGTTATCATGAATTAAGCGAGATCAAATTTTAAGGTTATTAAATATTGTTTACAACTAATTTTTCCAATTTCTTTGATGAAATAAAAAAAATCATGTAAAACAAACAGAAAACTGGTACCAATCTCTTATTTGTGGAATCATATTTCATTTATTTATCGATCCTTCTAAAATATATTATGGTGTCTAACCAACTTTATTATTACACTTAGAGTTTGAATTCAAATGAAATTTCGAACTTGAAGCCATGCGATCAAATCATTATCTAGAAAAGCAATTGAAAAACGTGGTCTGTTTTCTATAGTTCTGATCAATTTCTTCTCAACGTTAGGTAATGGGCTTTGCATTTATTTTTCTTTTCGACAATAAAACAGCTCTTAAAATGATGCTTTTAATACGCTGTTTCCTCGGTCTTTGATCGAACTCGTTTTGCATTGCTAATTCTCGTATTTTTCAGTGTTCAATTCGGGTTCAAATTTCCTGAAATTATGAAACAACTTTCCTGAAACAGGAACCAACCACGGAGTAACTTCCGGTAATGTCAAAGGCAGCACCGATTTTTCCGGAAGTCAATCCCGGGTAGTTAGGTATACGAAAATTGATTGGTTATTGAAATCAATGGATGGTTGATAGATTAAAAATCTGGCATAGAATTTAATGGATGTTCAATATAGAAACGTTGGCATCAGTTATACCAGCCATAATGGCATTTCGTTTGTCCCAGTCGCAGGACTCCATTTCTAGTGCTTGACGCAGGTTTACAAATCAACGCACTTCAAAGCTTTTTGCAATGCCAATTATAACAGGTAAAGGAATGGTCGATTATATTACTCAGACTTTATTTTTATTCGTGGATAAAAGGCAGGTATTTGGTCCTTCAGTGTGTTGATATGGTACTAGTATCTCTTTCCTACAAGAAATAAAATGTACCTGCATACATCATAGTATAATTTTATTATCCCACTTAAATGGAATACTTAAATAACATGTTTATCATTAGGTAAGAAGTCCGATGTAAAGTTAAAGTTGCCTTTCTAGGCTGTGTTATTGTACATTGTCAAACATTGCCAAACAATACGGGTGAAATTAAGCCATGTGTAAAATTACACATCTATCAAACATATTAAGCACACATCAAACTCCACTGACCACATATTAGAATCACAGTTCTAGTAAGTATATCCTGAAAGACTGCAATGAATTTCAAAATTCTGCGACAAGACGAAGTCATGAAAACCGAAACTATTTAGACTATTTTTTAAAACCTCCAGAGTATACCAGGAGTATATAAAGTGATGGATGACTAATCAAAGTTGAGTGTCAGTCATCGAGTTAAATGCGAGATACATTGTAAAAAGCTCAAATTCTTTGTTATGTAAACAAAGAGCAGACCGTGTTTTGTTTACTTATTGAGTCAAACAAACTTGAATATGACAAACACAAACGACAAGCATGACAAGGATATATCTGTATTCACAACAAACCAAGAAAAAGAAAAAGATTCATAGTTTGGTTCTTAAGATATAGGTTTGAATTTAACATTTACAAAGACTTATGCCATTAACAGGCACGTAGAGTCATTTTTGAAAGTAGAGGGACTAGACTTATCAACATAATCTTGACAAGCAAAATCTTTTTCGTTCATCAAAACCCTAATCTCTGGGGGTAATGGTGGTAGTGGTGGTTGGGGGGGAGGGGGGTTGCGAAATACCTCACGCTGCTATTTTAAGGTTAATTTTGTGAATTTCCTTGTAATTGTTTTCATCATCCCGGATGCTACGTGTCTAATAACTTTGTATATTTGATGAAATAATTATAGCAAAAACTAATTTCACAGGTGTTTTGAACTACCATAAGTGTCTTAATGCTCATTTATGCTAAAAGTCAAATGTAGTTCTTGTAACAAACAATTAAGACAAAAATACCAGTTTATACAAAAAAAAAAACCAAAAAAACGCCAGATTTTTCTGACGTAAGCAAATGAAATTAATATCTCGTCAAAATGTCAAAAATAAAAAAATAATTCTTTACGCCTTCGCTACAAAAAAAGAAGGTTTTATATATATATATATATATATATATATATATATATATATATATATATATATATATATATATATATATATATATATATATATATATATATATAATCGAACATATAGTCTGTTGTCTGCAACTATGACTATATTCTATTAGATGCCCAAAACGTCTTGCATGTAATAAGGACTTTATTCTGTTTTAGTTGGTGATATTGATAATTATAATCTTCAGAAAAGTTTTCAAAATTGGGCAATATTTTGTGTCTAATATTTTTACCCCTTCCAGACAATGTTTAAAAAAAAACCCGAAATTATTAATCCTAGAGATATGGATTTTTAGTTCTTTAGATTTTATTCTTCATATCAATATGTGATTTTGTTAAAAAATGAGGAATGGGAAAAATGTGTAGCTTCTTTGTAACCAAAATTTATTTAAATACCAGTTCCTTTTCTAGGCACTATCTTCATGACCAATATACTAGTACAGTGTACATGTATTTGATTTCTCAAATTGATGTATCCACACTTTCCATTAAAAAGTTTTTGTTAAAATATATGTATGTAAATCTATGAATTGCGCATTGTAGTATTTTTCTTCTACCCACAAGTAAATTATAACTTTCCTATAAGAACTTTCGTGCATTTTTTTTCCTTAGATTTTGTCTACATATGACAAAACATTTTTTTTTCTTTTCACTTCTGTGTAAAATGTTGGTCCTCATTTTAACCACCCTTTGAATCTTGGCAGTCAATATCAAACAAACTTCAAAATATTAACTTATTTCTATATCCTTTTAAGAAACTATGATCCAATGCTCTCTTAAATGCTCCCCCAAAAGAAGTTGTTTTCAATCTGAGTCTCATATATATTAGAGATTCAGGTAGATACTGAACCGTAATTGTGCTCCCTCCCTGCTTGTCATTAATCCGCATTTGATAAAAGCTGTTTTAGTATCAATCTAAATGATCAGTGCCTCAATCATTCTCATTTAAAACTGAACCCCTCGACCCTCAAACTACATGTATGTCGTTCATATCTATGACAAAGAGGGTTTGTGGTATATTTCAACTTCTTTATTCTAAGTTGCTTTTATGTAATTTCACAATAAACAACCTCCTTTTTCTTCAAAGGCTTAGATCTCTCTTTTTAGTACCTTAGATTTCTGTATTAACATACACGCACACGGACAGTGTCGTACAAGATATGACGTGTCCAAGCAAAATTACAAGGGGCGATTGCAAAAAGAGCAGTTAAAAAAAAATTATAATGCTAAACATTTTAAACACTGACAACAAGCGGAACGTCTGCTTTTTTGTAGGTCTGTGTGTGATTTACATTGAATTTTAACATAAAGATTGTTAATAATGAAGAAAGGTGTTCGAGAAATTGGATTTCACACTCATGCGTGTTGCTTTTAATTTGTGCATAAACTAGACATTGATCTGGTCGGTAGGTGCTTCCCCTTCCTTTCCTTAAAACTAAGAAAATGACATGCATACGAAAACAACAACATTCCTTTAAAGTAATTTTCTCCCTCAGAATTTGCGGAAACGGCAATTGTCGTGGACTTAACTTGCAGAAGTCAAATACAAATTCTGGTATCCGAAACTCGATAAAATTACCCGTAATTGCGGTGTGAGCACTATGCGCCTTTCCGATCACACACAATCGCACGGTTCTCGCCAGGATACAAGCCGTACCTTTTAGATGTATAATTTCCTCTTGGAGAGGAAAAACGCTTCACCGCTGTCATTAGCAAAGGAAGTTGACTGGAAATGTCCCGTGCTATTTCTAACGACCGCGCTGATTGGCCATCAAACGCTACATTAAGACTAAAAGGAAAACGGCACGGAATAGCAATTAGTAAATAAAATGGTTTCTTTGTTTATAATGGACTTTGATCTTTGTGAATCGAGTTTCTGATGACTGCAAATCTCCGGTCTTGTATTATATTTCCTTGTCTTCTGTAAATAAAGAATTTCTTTATGACAAAATCGATGCACAATGTCCGGTCCAGATTGGCAGATAAGTCCTCATGACATGCCTCTCTCTTCGTATGATGTCTTAAAACATCAAACAGTCCAAGCAATGTTTTTGCTATCAATTAGATTTCTCCATCACTCAACGGTTTTGTGCATGGCAAAGGCGAACAAGAGACATTTGTTTGGAACTAGATGAAAGGTGCTTTAATTTCTTCTTTCTTAGTTAAACTGCATTTACATGTACATGAATATATATGAAGATATCTTAAAAGAATAACTTCAAATGCAAATAAATTTATGTAGATATGTATTTTATTTACTTACAGACATCAATTTATCTTTTCGGTTTTGGTCATTTATTCTCCAATGTTAATTCAAATCATTTACAGAATGTGGCAACTTTTTATTCTTCGTATTCTTTTTTTTTCTCTCCATTTTTTGCTTAATTTATATGTAAAATGATATCCATGTTTTTAGTTCGAATGTGTTTTAGAAAATAAAGAAAAATATAAACTATTCCGACTTGATTAATCAATGGTAGATATGAAATACCAAATGAAACGCAATTCCATAAAAAATTGTCTGACATAAAACAGAGAAACAATACCATTTTAATGATAATTATTCTATTAACAACCTTTTTAATATCAAAAGAGTGCACTCTCATAGTCTTTTAATTCTTAGTTATTATTATATTATAGTTCAAATGTGTCATATGTAAAAGAAACTTTTAATTCGCGTCACCTTTTGATATGCTCATAAGCAAAAGCACGAATAAGCAAAGAAAACTTGGAAATGATGAAGTCGTACACGAACTAACTTAAAGATTATTGTGGCAAGTTCGAATTTATGATAACTTTACCAATCTAACAAGACAGTTTTGGTATTGATTCCGTGAGGCAAATGTTTATTTCGAATTGCCTCTCTTTACCTGTCAAAATATTGCTAGTCTGCGTGATGCCAATAAAATCGAAGAGGTTTTTTTGCATCAGGATAAAGAATAAACGCGTCAAGATAGGAAAGAGAAGTTAGATATATAGCCATTTTTTAAAACTAAAGTTATACCTGACAACTGATGAAAAGTGAGACGTAACACTAAATGATAAACTCCAGATAAAGATTATATTCAACGTAGTGAAACTATCTAAGAGAGTTAATTTTTTAATATAGGGATTTTTTAATTTTGTGATCAATATACAATGCATATATGTATTAATGAGTATTGGTGATTCAGTTTCAGTTGAAACAGCTTTTTCTATATCCTGCTAAAAATAAGCAATTTTATGCGCTGTTTTAGTATTCACATGTGCATGTATAGATTTGTTGTTCTTTTAGTAAATTGCACATTTTTTCATCAATACCCAAGTAATCGACAAATAATATAACCGGGTATGAATAAACCCCTGGTATAAATAAACCCCTGGAATGAGTTGTTGTTAGATCAAGTTTTGTTAAACTCGACATTTGCATAGAATAATCTTACCTGATCTGATTATCTCTTAAATCACACCTGAAAAAAAAAATACACAGAAGCCCAAAATAACATAAAATCTATATCTTCAGATACATATACCAGTAACGCTTGCTAAATACTTTCATAGTGTATATAAGAAATCTCAAAAGCCTTGACAAACTGCCAAATATCTTAATTTGATTTATTCAGTTAGACAAAGTTATCTGTACAAATCAAAGTAAACTCATGCGCTCAATCAAATATTCATACTATATTTGTATACATGTATTATAAGATTTCAAAGTGACATATAGGTCCAATGGGCCGGGTGTAATTCGATAATGTATAATATTGTATTGTACTATACTTATGACATACACATGTCACTATAATAAAATATTTACTTACTTACTTACTTACTTACTTACTTATGCAAATACACGTCGAAGCATAATTACCGGTATATGTAGGTTACATTCCAACGTTTATATTGTAACATATTAGTAGATCTGTGTACAGTGTTTATGTATTGTAACATTCTCAAATGAGTGATGTCATCATAATGATAACAATGAGTACCAAACGTGACTTTTCCGGGCCATTTACTCACGCCCGAATGTATTTGATCTTCTCATAATAATTAAAGAATGATTTCTCATTACATTTATTTATATAATTTTCAGCAACTGTACGGTTAAATGTCTTTGAAGAAATTACTGAGATATACATTACAAAATCGATTCGTAGTGTTATTACAGACAAAGACACGAAATAAAAATCATAATTTTAATCCATGCTCTTGACTATAAATTTTAGATCTGTTTTAAAATACCCCTACCTGTGCACGCTTTCTTCGGAAACCCGGAGGACACGCGCAATTAATACGTCATGGCATTGTAATCTCACTGCTTTGTACATTTTAACAAAAATGTTTCAGCACACATGTGGAGCAAGTTTTTTTTTATTCGGGTTCGGTTATAGTGTACACACGCGAGTCGATATATCCCAAATTAAAGGAGATTAAAAATACAACAATTTAAGCTACATTTGAAATATTTTGTAAACGTACATTACAGCTTCTAAAAGCTTATGAAACTGTTTATTTATAAATATACAGTTTGTCAATTTTCTTCGAATATTAAGGCTACAGCATAAATAAGAAATATTGAAAAGCGCTTTACCATGCAAACGCCCTTCATAGAGGATACGAGTACAATAATTAATCTCAAATTATTTCATAAATGTGTATAACATTTCCCCTAAAATGTTGCATGTAGTTTAACTTTATGTTGTTGATGATGACTGTTTGGTAGTTTCATTTCTTGATGTTTCGAACATTGCATAGCAATACTTTAATTCCGGAAACACGAAACGCGGGGTGATTCGAAATACCCCAAATGACTTTATTCATACATATAACAGTCTACCGGTTACAGTCGCGTATATCCTATTATACCAACAGTTTCTGTTATCATAAGTAGCTTTTTGTGACTTATAGAATAAGCTTATACTAAAATAACTCGACGTGATTTTGAACAGCATTCCTTTGGCATTGATAGAATTCGGTTCTGAAGTCCGAATTTTCTCGGTATTAGTCAAGAAAAAAAAAAGAATGTAATAGTAACAATCGTATAAGGCTGAATGAATTTTTGATCATATTATGAGCAAATACAAAAATGTAAACATTGTTGAAAGGTCATAGGTATACAAATGTTTTATAACATGATGAAGAAACTATATCTACATGTAGTACATGAAGATCATCTGTTTCAGATCAGTTTTTGTACGTGTGTTCCGAAAGTTCGAAAGTTATCATTTCCTTTTTTTAAAGTTTTTTTTTTATGTCGTTGATTTTATTTTGAATCTTTTAAAGTCAAATGGTATATCAATGAGCATAAAGGTCTATGGTTAGTTTTCAGGACAAATTCAGGCACGTATCGTCGGCAATGAAAGGGGAAAAAGTTCTACCCCAACATCTCGATCAATAAACACCAACTTTACCAAATCCGTAGGGACGGGAGGGTGGTCAGTTGCATCTAATCTTAAATTATTGATAGATAAATACACCCCCCCCCCAAAAAAAAAATAAAATAAAATTGGAGGGGTCATTTTTTAAAGAATAATTCTGTTTATTATTTAAGATTTTTTTCTCTAAAAAAATAGTCCGGAAAGCTGTCTGGTAAGCTGTCATTGTTGGTCTGTTATCATCATACTGGATGTGCATGTTAACCTTTTCCCTCCATGTATTCCTAATGTATTATATTAACACCCCTGCGAATGTGTTCGGAATGTATTCTTTATCGTTGCTAAGTATGTAATAAATCCAGAGGTGCTCGAATGAAAGTTCACGAGACTTCACCGAGATTTGCTCAGTTCCTGTGAAATTTCGAGCGGAAGTATAAGTGTTCGGATTATATTATCAAAATACGTAAGTATGGTCGTTTTTCATATCATATCCTACTTGGATTTATGTTAAAACATGAAAACCTTTTAAGATGCAAGTCTTTTTTTCACCATCTAGCGATTATTTACATTAAACGAAAATATTCAGAACAGAGTTATCGTTCGTGTTCAACCACGTGTAGAGTGGTTGAACATATAAACATTGGGTTGCTTAATAAAATCATAGCCATGTTTGATGCTTGTGGTGTGCAATACTATGTTTTTAGAAAAATAATGGGTGTCTCTTTTGCATAAAAACTTCGTATATTGAGCCATTTTCAAGGAACATTCTGCATAAAATAGTATAGTCTGTTTCACTATTGATGCTATTACTAGGTCAGACGCGGATCGAAAATTAATCCTCAGGGGTGATCTCTACAAGAATGCTAATTGTTGCAACAGCAGACAAAAACTTTTTTTGTATTGTCGCATTTATTTCTATAACACATTTTATCCACCAATTAATGTAGATCAAGTTTAAAATCAATTAACCTCTAGATTTTATATTTGACTACAATTCTATGATTCTATGAAATACACTATAAACACGAGGCATGATTTTTACTGCGAAACTGAAAGGGTCAAATAAAATCACGTGGTCTAAAATTTAAATGACAATAACATTCGCAGGGGTGATTAAGGTGGAATAACACATCATCACAAAATGACTGACCGCTGATCGAAACGACATTTCGTTTTATTAAAAGGATTTTATCGACTGCAACATGTAACTTTCTACATAGCCGAGTGGATAAAGAGTCGGACTTGTGATCTGTACCGATCCTGAGTTCGAATCCCGCAGGGGCTTTTGCTGTTACTTACTGAAATAATTATTTTAGATATTCATTTTTTATCCCAAAACTGCTAATTTTTTGCGTATTTGACATATGTACAGTTTATTTATCATTTTATCTGTTATTATCAAATAATGTCCTGTTAATTTGAGTGACTATTTTAGGTGTGCTATTCCACCTTAAGTTTGTATTGGTCAAATGGTAGAACTTTGCACGTAAACATGATTACCTTATAAACCATGTTTAGCTTTAATGCAGCATTCTCCTTTATCGAGGGTCTAATAACTAATTAACAGTGAGGTGTAAAAGTTGGTTGAAATTTGTGTTAAGTAAACATATATGCTGAAGTTTTACAGAAAATTCACGATAAAAAAAATGATGTAAAACCAGCCAATTGTTAAACTATATTATTATGTTGGTATCAAATTAAGATTTCAAAAAATATATTTATCAAAAAAAAATTCTTCTTTTATATCAACGCAGTAAAACTACTTAAGGAAAATGATTTTTATAGGATTATTGATAGATAAATGTCTGGACATTGCTGATTCAGTGTCAGGTGTTATATTTTTTAATTATTGATTTAAATAACCATTGGACTTATTTAGATACCCCACACAACCTCAAAGTACACTAATATACACTACTCTTTTTTTAACCGAGACTGATGACGCCATTACTCCTGTTGTATCAGTTATATTTTGTGGGTTTTTTTTTTTAATTCCCCCAAGTGCTGTTGGGCCAAGTTGGAATTTATAATGGCTATAAATATTTTATTTACATTCATTTTTGTTTTAATATATGATTTAGATTCATGATTATGTTTTCAATAATCATCAATGAAAAACGGTAGCAATTTTCTCCTTTTTTTAAAGAACTATTTTATCTGCAGATTCATTCATCGAATGAGTGCATAGGTCTATATACGACTGGCGATGCGTGCGAGCATAGAATAAAAAAATCCCTTTAAAAAAAACAAGTACAAATTTAGATACTCATTTCCTATAATTGTATAGGTTGAGTGTTGAACATAATTAACAACATGGTCTTTTTTCTTTTCAATCTGAACACCACACATACATGTACATGCATGGAGATCATAAAACCCAAATGTCACTGAGATTTTTTAAAATAACAAAAAACATTTATTGAATGAAACCAATAAAACACAACCATTGGACTTTGCATGACTCACGATAACGTCATTTTATTTGAGCAAAAAAAAAGGGGGGGTTAAAGGTACGTTTTAAAATCTAACTGAAGGTCTACCTTGATCTTTATTCTCAGACTGGTAGCATTCTCATTTATAAATATATTATAACGATAGCAATTAAAAGCGAGCCTGTTCGTGGGATGTAAAAAACAATTATCAACTGTCAAGCAAAGACAAGACTCCGAGATATCGTGACTTACAACTGTTTTTGCAACAAAGATGAATGTGAATACATCAGGAGCGATTTGCTGAGGTAAATGATTTACCCTGATCAAATCAAGGGAAAGCAGTTGAATTGTACGTAGCGGGCTCGATTAGCTCAACGACAATGCAACATCAATATGTCTTGTGAGCGAGGTCTCCGGCAAGAAATGCTTGTCGATATCCCCAAAACGCCTGAATAATTTGTCGAATAATTTTGTTAATGTCACTATTTCGAACAAGAAATACTGTCATAGAATCGCAGGCATAATGAAATTGCAAAAGGTCGAAAC